>NC_074675.1:2605475-2695180 GCF_029448725.1 Salvelinus fontinalis
AGTAACCCTGACGACCCACTATATTCTCCTGCTGCTCTGTGGTTCTCTACAGACCTCAGTAACCCTGACGACCCACTATATTCTCCTGCTGCTCTGTGGTTCTCTACAGACCTCAGTAACCCTGACGACCCACTATATTCTCCTGCTGCTCTGTGGTTCTCTACAGACCTCAGTAACGCTGACGACCCACTATATTCTCCTGCTGCTCTGTGGTTCTCTACAGACTTCAGTAACCCTGACGACCCACTATATTCTCCTGCTGCTCTGTGGTTCTCTACAGACTTCAGTAACCCTGACGACCCACTATATTCTCCTGCTGCTCTGTGGTTCTCTACAGACCTCAGTAACCCTGACGACCCACTATATTCTCCTGCTGCTCTGTGGTTCTCTACAGACCTCAGTAACCCTGACGACCCACTATATTCTCCTGCTGCTCTGTGGTTCTCTACAGACCTCAGTAACCCTGACGACCCACTATATTCTCCTGCTGCTCTGTGGTTCTCTACAGACCTCAGTAACCCTGACGACCCACTATATTCTCCTGCTGCTCTGTGGTTCTCTACAGACCTCAGTAACCCTGACGACCCACTATATTCTCCTGCTGCTCTGTGGTTCTCTACAGACTTCAGTAACCCTGACGACCCACTATATTCTCCTGCTGCTCTGTGGTTCTCTACAGACTTCAGTAACCCTGACGACCCACTATATTCTCCTGCTGCTCTGTGGTTCTCTACAGACCTCAGTAACCCTGACGACCCACTATATTCTCCTGCTGCTCTGTGGTTCTCTACAGACCTCAGTAACCCTGACGACCCACTATATTCTCCTGCTGCTCTGTGGTTCTCTACAGACCTCAGTAACCCTGACGACCCACTATATTCTCCTGCTGCTCTGTGGTTCTCTACAGACCTCAGTAACCCTGACGACCCACTATATTCTCCTGCTGCTCTGTGGTTCTCTACAGACTTCAGTAACCCTGACGACCCACTATATTCTCCTGCTGCTCTGTGGTTCTCTACAGACTTCAGTAACCCTGACGACCCACTATATTCTCCTGCTGCTCTGTGGTTCTCTACAGACTTCAGTAACCCTGACGACCCACTATATTCTCCTGCTGCTCTGTGGTTCTCTACAGACCTCAGTAACCCTGACGACCCACTATATTCTCCTGCTGCTCTGTGGTTCTCTACAGACCTCAGTAACCCTGACGACCCACTATATTCTCCTGCTGCTCTGTGGTTCTCTACAGACCTCAGTAACCCTGACGACCCACTATATTCTCCTGCTGCTCTGTGGTTCTCTACAGACCTCAGTAACCCTGACGACCCACTATATTCTCCTGCTGCTCTGTGGTTCTCTACAGACTTCAGTAACCCTGACGACCCACTATATTCTCCTGCTGCTCTGTGGTTCTCTACAGACTTCAGTAACCCTGACGACCCACTATATTCTCCTGCTGCTCTGTGGTTCTCTACAGACTTCAGTAACCCTGACGACCCACTATATTCTCCTGCTGCTCTGTGGTTCTCTACAGACCTCAGTAACCCTGACGACCCACTATATTCTCCTGCTGCTCTGTGGTTCTCTACAGACCTCAGTAACCCTGACGACCCACTATATTCTCCTGCTGCTCTGTGGTTCTCTACAGACCTCAGTAACCCTGACGACCCACTATATTCTCCTGCTGCCATCAGTGAAGTCGTTTGTGGTGACGAGGGGCACAAGGGGCGTTGTACAAAACAAAGTCATCAGGGATTGGATCGTCTCTAACCAATCAGAGTATGAAAGCCATTAACTCTTTTTCAAACTGCCGCTTTACCCACGTGTTCTGAATCTGGCCCAACCCATCTGTTTCTGGACCAATCAGACGGCCCTGAATGTGTTCACGTTCAGTGAAGGGTCAGCGAGGTCCTCAGATCCAGACTCATTGAGGAGACTAGCGTCTGTGGGCGTGGCCTAGAGTGCGGCCGGAGCAAGGTGTCTGGGTCGCCAGGCAACTGCTACCCTGCTGCCCTGTCTAAAGTTGCACCTCTTTACAATGTAAAGAGACCTGAGTCTTGGTGCAAACCACTAGATGCAATCAATTATCATTAGTGTTATGATGTCATCTAGGATGATGTCATGTCGGGCCCTATGAGGACTATGACCTATAGAAACACAGACATCACCATCCTGCTAACAGTGAAACTAGACACTCTGTGGTCTCACTGACAGTTCCATCCCTATGTGACCTCTAGGGTCAACCTTTGAGGCCTCTCATTGGCCAGCACAGTTAGCCTGGAGGCCTGTCATTGGACAGAACAGGTAGCGATTGTTTAGAGGTGAAGGGTCAGGTAACTCCATCACCTGAGGTCATTGGTATAATCAGTAGAAGGAAACAGACCATGAGTCATCATCACAGACCCTGGACACAGCCTCTCTCCCGCTCTCCCTCTCTTCCCCTCTCCCTCTCTTCCCCTCTCCCTCTCTTCCCCTCTCCCTCTTACGCTCTTCCTCTCTCCCTCTCTTCCTCTCTCCCTCTCTTCCCCTCTCTCCCTCTCTTCCCCTCTCCCTCTTACGCTCTTCCTCTCTCCCTCTCTTCCTCTCTCCCTCTCTCCTCTTTCTCTCTGGTTGGCTCTATCAGTGGGAGAAGGGGAGGAGCAACACAATCTGTGTTGGTTCTCTCTCTCTCCTCTCCTGTCTCTAGATAATGATGTGTTCTCTGGGAAGAGGAGGAAGAGGGGAAGGTGACAGATTTATGGAGTTCTGTGTGATGGCGTCCTTCCCAATCCAATTCCCATCCTGTCCTGCCAAACCACCCAGGGCAGGACACCCACTGCTCAGAATCCCAAGAATGCTCCAGCTTCCAGAGCAGAGGGAGGAGTGACATAAAAACACTAGATATCACACTGATTCTGCCATAGTGAGGACAGACAGTCACAGAGTGCGTGTGGTGGAGGGAGAGATATGTTAAATGAAGGCAGATCTGAGGTTTGACTCAAAAAAACACTTTGAATTCTACAGTCAACCAAACTGACCAAGCAGTGGTTTATGATGTCATCCTCCCTTCTTCTGGAGAACGAAAGAAGAAAAGACAAATAACACAGAGTGGGGGGGTGAAGAAGAGGTACAGGAGGAGGAGAAGGAGGTGAAGAAGAGGTACAGGGGGAGGAGAAGGAGGTGAAGAAGAAGAGCAACATGAGGAGGAGAAGGAGGTGAAGAAGAAGAGGAACAGGAGGAGGAGAAGGAGGTGAAGAAGAAGAGCAACAGGAGGAGGTGAAGGAGGTGAAGAAGAAGAGGAACAGGAGGAGGAGAAGGAGGTGAAGAAGAAGAGGAACAGAAGGAGGAGAAGGAGGTGAAGAAGAAGAGGTACAGGAGGAGGAGAAGGAGGTGAAGAAGAAGGGGAACAGAAGGAGGAGAAGGAGGTGAAGAAGAAGAGGAACAGGAGGAGGAGAAGGAGGTGAAGAAGAAGAGAAACAGAAGGAGGAGAAGGAGGTGAAGAAGAAGAGGTACATGAGGAGGAGAAGGAGGTGAAGAAGAAGAGGAACAGGAGGAGGAGAAGGAGGTGAAGAAGAAGAGGTACAGGAGGAGGAGAAGGAGGTGAAGAAGAAGGGGAACAGAAGGAGGAGAAGGAGGTGAAGAAGAAGAGGAACAGGAGGAGGAGAAGGAGGTGAAGAAGAAGAGGAACAGGAGGAGGAGAAGGAGGTGAAGAAGAAGAGAAACAGAAGGAGGAGAAGGAGGTGAAGAAGAAGAGGTACAGGAGAAGGATAAGAAGAAGAAGAGGAACAGAAGGAGGAGAAGGAGGTGAAGAAGAAGAGGAACAGAAGGAGGAAAAGGAGGTGAAGAAGAAGAGGAACAGTGTGTGTGTGTTCATGCATACAGGTGTGTTTTTACGTCCGCGTGTGTGTGTGTGTGTGTGTGTGTGTGTGTGTGTGTGTGTGTGTGTGTGTGTGTGTGTGTGTGTGTGTGTGTGTGTGTGTGTGTGTGTGTGTGTGTGTGGATTTGATCTGCAGATGTACTGCAGACAGGCTCAGGGTCTCTCACTACAGTAAGGCTCTAAAATACGACCATCTTTGAAATATAGGCAGCCATAAAACAGGCCTGTTAAACACTGACACACGTACAGCCTGTCTGTCAGTCTGGGGGGGTATCTCTACACCTGGTCGGGGGTCCAGATGACCAAAACAGTCCAACAATCACACTTGTAATGATATTTTATTGCTATTTCCATGAAGAGCTTCAGGTGGAAATAAATGAGAGAAATGCTCCTCTGTTTTGAATGGGACCACTGTTCTGCTGGGCGCTGTTCAGTAGGGTGAAGGAGCTCTTCATGGGTTTATTTGGACGTGTGGCTTGTGGGTCCAGTGGATTTGCATTGTCTAGTAAAGGAGTGGTGATGTTCACTTCTCTGTCTGTCTGTCTGTCTGTCTCTGTCTCTATCTCTATCTCTATCTCTATCTCTATCTCTCTGTCTCTATCTCTCTCTGTGTCTCTCTCTCTCTCATAAGACCTTATACAGGCTGTTCATCAGGTTCTATGGTTCTACAGCGGAATAATCTGGGTGTAAACTGGGAGAGATACTAGTGTCCTGGGTGTAAACTGGGAGAGATACTAGTGTCCTGGGTGTAAACTGGGAGAGATACTAGTGTCCTGGGTGTAAACTGGGAGAGATACTAGTGTCCTGGGTGTAAACTGGGAGAGATACTAGTGTCCTGGGTGTAAACTGGGAGAGATACTAGTGTCCTGGGTGTAAACTGGGAGAGATACTGGTGTCCTGGGTGTAAACTGGGAGAGATACTAGTGTCCTGGGTGTAAACTGGGAGAGATACTAGTGTCCTGGGTGTAAACTGGGAGAGATACTGGTGTCCTGGGTGTAAACTGGGAGAGATACTAGTGTCCTGGGTGTAAACTGGGAGAGATACTAGTGTCCTGGGTGTAAACTGGGAGAGATACTAGTGTCCTGGGTGTAAACTGGGAGAGATACTAGTGTCCTGGGTGTAAACTGGGAGAGATACTAGTGTCCTGGGTGTAAACTGGGAGAGATACTAGAGTCCTGGGTGTAAACTGGGAGAGATACTAGTGTCCTGGGTGTAAACTGGGAGAGATACTAGTGTCCTGGGTGTAAACTGGGAGAGATACTAGTGTCCTGGGTGTAAACTGGGAGAGATACTAGAGTCCTGGGTGTAAACTGGGAGAGATACTAGAGTCTCACCACTGGTTGGTTTCTAAGAAGATATGCCTCTTTGTGCACCCAACCCTTTGTGTTGTCATGGTAACACACTAGTGTGTGTAAACTAGTGATTACACACACCATTCCACTGGTCCTCCAGGACACTGTCTTCTCTGCTGTTAACCAGGTTCTTGAATGCTAACTACATTAATCTTGGGTCGGGGCCAGAAGAGTTGTGTCTGCTGTTACCCATGTGCTGTAACCACGAGAGACACCGTCTGAAATGTACTCAGGATTTATAGAGCCTGACCTTGGTAAACGCTCGCACACAAACACACACGCACTCAGTCCATTAGGCAAGCTGCGTGCTGATTGACAGGGGTCTAGTGTGTGTGTGTGTGTGTGTGTGTGTGACTCCCCTGTCTCTCCAGACAGACTAGGCAGATGGTGTTTATAGCAGTGAGGAGAGGATGGACAGACCAGGCCCAAGGCCACGGAGGAGAGGATGGACAGACCAGGCCCAAGGCCACGGAGGAGAGGATGGACAGACCAGGCCCAAGGCCACAGAGGAGAGGATGGACAGACCAGGCCCAAGGCCACGGAGGAGAGGATGGACAGACCAGGCCCAAGGCCACGGAGGAGAGGATGGACAGACCAGGCCCAAGGCCACAGAGGAGAGGATGGACAGACCAGGCCCAAGGCCACGGAGGAGAGGATGGACAGACCAGGCCCAAGGCCACGGAGGAGAGGATGGACAGACCAGGCCCAAGGCCACGGAGGAGAGGATGGACAGACCAGGCCCAAGGCCCAGAGGAGAGGATGGACAGACCAGGCCCAAGGCCACGGAGGAGAGGAAGGACAGACCAGGCCCAAGGCCACGGAGGAGAGGATGGACAGACCAGGCCCAAGGCCACGGAGGAGAGGAAGGAGAAAAGGAGTGATGGTGTACCACAGGGGGCTGTTGGGGAGTGTGTAAATGTCTCTATGTGTTGTGTGATTGGGGAGTGATGGTGTACCACAGGGGGCTGTTGGGGAGTGTGTAAATGTCTCTGTGTGTTTCCACAAACTATTATTCTCCTCTATTCCCATAGCCAGCCTCTCTAGCCTCTATTCTTCCAGGCTCAATGTCATACCTCCAGTCCCCCAGACTCTATAACCTCCAGCCATGTCCTCCAGTCCCCCAGACTCTATAACCCCCAGCCATGTCCTTCAGACCCCCAGACTCTATAACCCCCAGCCATGTCCTCCAGACCCCCAGACTCTATAACCCCCAGCCATGTCCTTCAGACCCCCAGACTCTATAACCCCCAGCCATGTCCTTCAGTCCCCCAGACTCTATAACCCCCAGCCATGTCCTTCAGTCCCCCAGACTCTATAACCCCCAGCCATGTCCTTCAGTCCCCCAGACTCTATAACCCCAGCCATGTCCTCCAGACCCCCAGACTCTATAACCCCCAGCCATGTCCTTCAGTCCCCCAGACTCTATAATCCCCAGCCATGTCCTCCAGACCCCCAGACTCTATAACCCCCAGCCATGTCCTTCAGTCCCCCAGACTCTATAATCCCCAGCCATGTCCTCCAGACCCCCAGACTCTATAACCCCCAGCCATGTCCTCCAGACCCCCAGACTCTATAACCCCCAGCCATGTCCTTCAGACCCTCAGCCTCTTAACCTCCAGCCATGTCCTTCAGACCCTCAGCCTCTTAACCTCCAGCCATGTCCTCCAGTCCCCCAGACTCTATAACCCCCAGCCATGTCCTCCAGTCCCCCAGACTCTATAACCCCCAGCCATGTCCTTCAGTCCCCCAGACTCTATAACCCCATTCCAGGCTGAAATGCCTTAGTGGAGGCAGGTGCTCTCTCTCTGGGTCTCTCTGGGTCTCTCTGGGTCTCTCTCTCTGTGTGTGTGTGTGTGTGTGTGTGTGTGTGCGTGCGTGCGTGCGTGCGTGCGTGTGGGGTCAGAGTCCCCGTGGATCAGGACTTGACAGGTCAGTACTGGGTTACCCAGCAGCTATGACAGGGTGTCAGGGTGTGGTCTAACCTTCTCAGGAATCTGACATAAAGGTCACTATGTTAGAACACCCTCCTAGCATCTTAACACCACCCACTTTCTGCTTTCTAACTGTGTTACTGTCAGAGAGATACATGGTACAGTCCTTCAGCAGACGTTCTGACCCAGAGTCCAGTTAGTCCATTAATCTTAACAGAGCTAGCTGGGACAACCACATATCACAGTAAAGACATCCTCAATACACTAGCTAGCAGTAGTCAGAGACAGAACGGCAAGTGTGAGTGTTAGATCACAAAAGGCTTTAGAAATGGTATTTATGTTTCGGGGGGGTGAGGAGGTGTTGCATGGGGGAGGGGGGTGAAGGGGGGTGAGGAGGTGTTGCATGGGGGAGGGGGGTGAGGTGATGAGGTGTTGCATGGGGGAGGGGGGTGAAGGGGGGTGAGGAGGTTTTGCATGGGGGAGGGGGGTTTAGGGGGTGAGGAGGTATTGCATGGGGGGAGGGCGGGGGGGTGATGAGGTGTTGCATGGGGGAGGGGGTGAGGTAAGGAGATGTTGCATGGGGGAGGGGGGTGAAGGGGGGTGAGGAGGTCTTGCATGAGGGAGGGGGGTTAAGGGGGGTGAGGAGGTGTTGCATGGGGGAGGGGGGTGATGAGGTGTTGCATGGGTGAGGGGGGTGAGGTGAGGAGGTGTTGCATGGGGGAGGGGGGTAAAGGGGGGTGAGGAGGTGTTGCATGAGTTAGGGGGGTGAGGAGGTGTTGCATGGGGGAGGGGGGTGAGGTGATGAGGTGTTGAGGTGTTGCATGGGGGAGGGGGGTTAAGGGGGGTGAGGAGGTGTTGCATGGGGGAGGAGGGGTGATGAGGTGTTGCATGGGGGAGGGGGGGTGAGGAGGTGTTGCATGGGGGAGGGGGGGGTGATGAGGTGTTGCATGGGGGAGGGGGGTGAGGTGAGGAGGTGTTGCATGGGGGAGGGGGTGGAGGGGGTTGAGGAGGTGTTGCATGGGGGAGGGGGGTGAGGTGAGGAGGTGTTGCATGGGGGAGGGGGGTGAGGAGGTGTTGCATGGGGGAGGGGGAAGGAGGTGTTGCATGGGTGAGGGGGGGTGTTGCATGGGGTAGGGGGGGGTGAGGAGGTGTTGCATGGGAGAGGGGGTTTGATGAGGTGTTGCATGGGGGAGGGGGGAGGAGGTGTTGCATGGGGGAGGGGGGGTGTTGCATGGGGGAGGGGGGGAGGAGGTGTTGCATGGGGGAGGGGGGGTGTTGCATGGGGGAGGGGGGGGAGGAGGTGTTACATGGGGGAGGGGGGGTGTTGCATGGGGGGGTGAGGAGGTGTTGCATGGGGGAGGGGGGGTGTTGCGTGGGGGGGGATTACTTAAGGTTGTCTATGAAGAGGTCGGGTTTCAGATGTTTTCAGAAGACGGGCAGGGACTTCAGGGGGAAGCTGGTTCCACTATTGGGGTGCAGGACAGAGAGGAGCTTGGACTGGGCTGATAGAGGGTACATGATAGACTGCAGCAGCTGTACAGGACAGAGAGGAGCTTGGACTGGGCTGATAGAGGGTACATGATAGACTGTAGCAGCTGTGCAGGACAGAGAGGAGCTTGGACTGGGCTGATAGAGGGTACATGATAGACTGCAGCAGCTGTACAGGACAGAGAGGAGCTTGGACTGGGCTGATAGAGGGTACATGATAGACTGTAGCAGCTGTGCAGGACAGAGAGGAGCTTGGACTGGGCTGATAGAGGGTACATGATAGACTGCAGCAGCTGTACAGAACAGAGAAGAGCTTGGACTGGGCTGATAGAGGGTACATGATAGACTGCAGCAGCTGTACAGGACAGAGAGGAGCTTGGACTGGGCTGATAGAGGGTACATGATAGACTGTAGCAGCTGTACAGGACAGAGAGGAGCTTGGACTGGGCTGATAGAGGTTACATGATAGACTGCAGCAGCTGTACAGGAGTTAGTCTTTCTGACATACATAATCCTCACTACATGTCAAGAGGTGACTGCACCCCCTCCCCACCTCTCTCTCTTTCTCTTTGAGAAGACCTGAGGCCTCATCTTTCTCTCTCCCCCTCTGTCTCCCCCCCTCTCTCTCTCCACCCCCCCCCTCCCCCCCCCCCTCTCTCTGTGGGTGTGCTGTATGTTCTTCCCTCCATCTGGTTTACTAATGCTTTCTGCAGGTGGTCCTCCCTCATCTCCCAGATAGGTGATTCTTTCTACTTCCCTTTGTCTCCATCTTTCCCTCCTTTGCTTCCTCCCTCTGTCCCAGTGGTTTGTTCAGCAGGCCCAGCAGTGTGTTCACAGCCAGGTTGTAGGGGGTTTCCAAGGTAACAGCTGAGACAGTCCAACACTGGGCACTGACCCCTAGCCTCTTCACTCCACTCCTCTTATCTTCTTTTCTCTCCTTTCCTCTTCTCTCATCCCCTCTCATCTCCACTCCTCCCATCGCCTTTCTTCTCCTCTCCTCTCCTTTGCTCTGTACTCCTCTCCTCTCCTTTGCTCTGTACTCCTCTCCTCTCCTCTCCTTTTCTCTGCACTCCTCTCCACTCCTCTCCTCTCCTTTGCTCTGTACTCGTCTTCTCTCCACTCCTCTCCTCTCCTCTCCTCTCCACTCTTCTCTCCTCTCCTCTCTCCACTCCTCTGCACTCCTCTCCCCTCTCCTCTCTCCTCTCCTTTGCTCTGCACTCCTCTCCTCTCTCTGTGTTAATGTTAATTAAAGGGATCTGTCAGACAGGGGAAGAGAGGAGTACAGGCGGGTCCCTAGGGGCCAATCACTGCCTTTGAACACCACCCAGCAGACCAGGGAGGTCAAAGCTCACAACAGCTGTGTGTATGTGTGTGTGTGTGTGTGTGTGTGTGTGTGTGTGTGTGTGTGTGTGTGTGTGTGTGTGTGTGTGTGTGTGTGTGTGTGTGTGTGTGTGTGTGTGTGTGTGTGTGTGTGTGTGTGTGTGTGTGTGTGTGTGTGTGTGTGTGCGTGTGTGTGTGTGTTCCATGGAAAGCAGATCTCAGTCAGCTTGTGGTGAAAAGCTGAGACAGACTGAGACCAGACAGACAGCTCTAATCCTAAACAAAGCAACTCGCTAGAGAGAGCGATGACGGCTTCTTTTCTCTCCATCCCTCCCCCTCTACTTCCCCCCCTCTCCCTCTCTCCATTGTTTTTCTTCTCTTTCTCCCTCCCTCCCTCCCCCTCTCACTCCCTATTTCCCTATCTCTCCCTCCCTCCCCCTCTCGTTCTGCCTGTCTATCTCCCATCCTCCCTCCCTCTGTCTCTCTCTCTCCCTCCCCATCTCCTACCTCCCTCCATCTCTCTCTCTCCTTCCCTCTCTCTCTCTATCCTCTTTGAAGACTGGGGCTGTCCAGCGTCCACAGGACAAGAAGACAGGAGGAATGTCATTACGTTACCAGCAGAGTGACGGTTCTGACACTCTCCAGACCTTCTCCCAGGGTGCACCCTATTCCCTATATAGTGCACTACTTTTGACCAGAAGTAGTGCACTACATAGGAAATAGGGTGCAATCTGTGACAGATGCCTAGAACACCCCCCCTCCCCATTCAGTTGTACAACTGAATGCATTCAACTGAAATGTATCTTTTTAAACATTTCATCCCTAGTATAACATCAGATATGAAACACCATGTCTCTAGTATAACATCAGATATAGATATGAAACACCATGTCCCTAGTAAAACATCAGATATGAAACACCATGTCCCTAGTATAACATCAGATATAGATATGAAACACCATGTCTCTAGTATAACATCAGATATGAAACACCATGTCTCTAGTATAACATCAGATATAGATATGAAACACCATGTCCCTAGTATAACATCAGATATAGATATGAAACACCATGTCCCTAGTATAACATCAGATATAGATATGAAACACCATGTCCCTAGTATAACATCAGATATGAAACACCATGTCTCTAGTATAACATCAGATATGAAACACCATGTCTCTAGTATAACATCAGATATAGATATGAAACACCATGTCTCTAGTATAACATCAGATATAGATATGAAACACCATGTCTCTAGTATAATATCAGATATGAAACACCATGTCTCTAGTATAACATCAGATATGAAACACCATGTCTCTAGTATAACATCAGATATGAAACACCATGTCTCTAGTATAACATCAGATATGAAACACCATGTCCCTAGTATAACATCAGATATAGATATGAAACACCATGTCTCTAGTATAACATCAGATATGAAACACCATGTCTCTAGTATAACATCAGATATGAAACACCATGTCCCTAGTATAACATCAGATATGAAACACCATGTCTCTAGTATAACATCAGATATGAAACACCATGTCCCTAGTATAACATCAGATATGAAACACCATGTCTCTAGTATAACATCAGATATGAAACACCATGTCCCTAGTATAACATCAGATATAGATATGAAACACCATGTCCCTAGTATAACATCAGATATGAAACACCATGTCTCTAGTATAACATCAGATATAGATATGAAACACCATGTCTCTAGTATAACATCAGATATGAAACACCATGTCTCTAGTATAACATCAGATATGAAACACCATGTCCCTAGTATAACATCAGATATAGATATGAAACACCATGTCTCTAGTATAACATCAGATATAGATATGAAACACCATGTCTCTAGTATAACATCAGATATGAAACACCATGTCCCTAGTATAACATCAGATATGAAACACCATGTCTCTAGTATAACATCAGATATGAAACACCATGTCTCTAGTATAACATCAGATATGAAACACCATGTCTCTAGTATAACATCAGATATGAAACACCATGTCCCTAGTATAACATCAGATATGAAACACCATGTCTCTAGTATAACATCAGATATAGATATGAAACACCATGTCTCTAGTATAACATCAGATATGAAACACCATGTCTCTAGTATAACATCAGATATGAAACACCATGTCTCTAGTATAACATCAGATATAGATATGAAACACCATGTCTCTAGTATAACATCAGATATGAAACACCATGTCCCTAGTATAACATCAGATATGAAACACCATGTCTCTAGTATAACATCAGATATGAAACACCATGTCTCTAGTATAACATCAGATATGAAACACCATGTCCCTAGTATAACATCAGATATGAAACACCATGTCCCTAGTATAACATCAGATATGAAACACCATGTCTCTAGTATAACATCAGATATGAAACACCATGTCTCTAGTATAACATCAGATATGAAACACCATGTCTCTAGTATAACATCAGATATGAAACACCATGTCTCTAGTATAACATCAGATATGAAACACCATGTCTCTAGTATAACATGAGATATGAAACACCATGTCTCTAGTATAACATCAGATATAGATATGAAACACCATGTCTCTAGTATAACATCAGATATGAAACACCATGTCTCTAGTATAACATCAGATATAGATATGAAACACCATGTCTCTAGTATAACATCAGATATAGATATGAAACAACATGTCTCTAGTATAACATCAGATATGAAACACCATGTCTCTAGTATAACATCAGATATAGATATGAAACACCATGTCCCTAGTATAACATCAGATATGAAACACCATGTCTCTAGTATAACATCAGATATGAAACACCATGTCTCTAGTATAACATCAGATATGAAACACCATGTCTCTAGTATAACATCAGATATAGATATGAAACACCATGTCTCTAGTATAACATCAGATATAGATATGAAACACCATGTCCCTAGTATAACATCAGATATGAAACACCATGTCCCTAGTATAACATCAGATATAGATATGAAACACCATGTCCCTAGTATAACATCAGATATGAAACACCATGTCTCTAGTATAACATCAGATATGAAACACCATGTCCCTAGTATAACATCAGATATGAAACACCATGTCCCTAGTATAACATCAGATATGAAACACCATGTCCCTAGTATAACATCAGATATAGATATGAAACACCATGTCCCTAGTATAACATCAGATATAGATATGAAACACCATGTCTCTAGTATAACATCAGATATGAAACACCATGTCCCTAGTATAACATCAGATATGAAACACCATGTCTCTAGTATAACATCAGATATGAAACACCATGTCTCTAGTATAACATCAGATATGAAACACCATGTCTCTAGTATAACATCAGATATAGATATGAAACACCATGTCCCTAGTATAACATCAGATATAGATATGAAACACCATGCCTCTAGTATAACATCAGATATGAAACACCATGTCCCTAGTATAACATCAGATATGAAACACCATGTCTCTAGTATAACATCAGATATGAAACACCATGTCTCTAGTATAACATCAGATATGAAACACCATGTCTCTAGTATAACATCAGATATGAAACACCATGTCTCTAGTATAACATCAGATATGAAACACCATGTCTCTAGTATAACATCAGATATGAAACACCATGTCCCTAGTATAACATCAGATATGAAACACCATGTCTCTAGTATAACATCAGATATAGATATGAAACACCATGTCTCTAGTATAACATCAGATATAGACATGAAACACCATGTCTCTAGTATAACATCAGATATGAAACACCATGTCTCTAGTATAACATCAGATATAGAAATGAAACACCATGTCTCTAGTATAACATCAGATATGAAACACCATGTCCCTAGTATAACATCAGATATGAAACACCATGTCCCTAGTATAACATCAGATATAGATATGAAACACCATGTCTCTAGTATAACATCAGATATAGATATGAAACACCATGTCCCTAGTATAAAATCAGATATAGACATGAAACACCATGTCTCTAGTATAACATCAGATATGAAACACCATGTCTCTAGTATAACATCAGATATAGATATGAAACACCATGTCTCTAGTATAACATCAGATATAGATATGAAACACCATGTCCCTAGTATAACATCAGATATAGATATGAAACACCATGTCCCTAGTATAACATCAGATATAGATATGAAACACCATGTCCCTAGTATAACATCAGATATGAAACACCATGTCCCTAGTATAACATCAGATATGAAACACCATGTCCCTAGTATAACATCAGATATGAAACACCATGTCCCTAGTATAACATCAGATATGGATATGAAACACCATGTCCCTAGTATAACATCAGATATGAAACACCATGTCTCTAGTATAACATCAGATATGAAACACCATGTCTCTAGTATAACATCAGATATAGAAATGAAACACCATGTCCCTAGTATAACATCAGATATAGATATGAAACACCATGTCCCTAGTATAACATCAGATATAGATATGAAACACCATGTCCCTAGTATAACATCAGATATGAAACACCATGTCCCTAGTATAACATCAGATATGAAACACCATGTCCCTAGTATAACATCAGATATGAAACACCATGTCCCTAGTATAACATCAGATATGGATATGAAACACCATGTCCCTAGTATAACATCAGATATGAAACACCATGTCTCTAGTATAACATCAGATATGAAACACCATGTCTCTAGTATAACATCAGATATAGAAATGAAACACCATGTCCCTAGTATAACATCAGATATAGATATGAAACACCATGTCCCTAGTATAACATCAGATATGAAACACCATGTCCCTAGTATAACATCAGATATGAAACACCATGTCTCTAGTATAACATCAGATATAGATATGAAACACCATGTCTCTAGTATAACATCAGATATAGATATGAAACACCATGTCTCTAGTATAACATCAGATATAGATATGAAACACCATGTCCCTAGTATAACATCAGATATGAAACACCATGTCTCTAGTATAACATCAGATATAGATATGAAACACCATGTCTCTAGTATAACATCAGATATAGATATGAAACACCATGTCCCTAGTATAACATCAGATATGAAACACCATGTCTCTAGTATAACATCAGATATAGATATGAAACACCATGTCCCTAGTATAACATCAGATATAGATATGAAACACCATGTCCCTAGTATAACATCAGATATAGATATGAAACACCATGTCCCTAGTATAACATCAGATATAGATATGAAACACCATGTCTCTAGTATAACATCAGATAAAGATATGAAACACCATGTCTCTAGTATAACATCAGATATGAAACACCATGTCTCTAGTATAACATCAGATATAGATATGAAACACCATGTCCCTAGTATAACATCAGATATGAAACACCATGTCTCTAGTATAACATCAGATATGAAACACCATGTCTCTAGTATAACATCAGATATAGATATGAAACACCATGTCCCTAGTATAACATCAGATATGAAACACCATGTCTCTAGTATAATATCAGATATGAAACACCATGTCTCTAGTATAACATCAGATATGATACACCATGTCTCTAGTATAATATCAGATATAGATATGAAACACCATGTCCCTAGTATAACATCAGATATAGATATGAAACACCATGTCCCTAGTATAACATCAGATATGAAACACCATGTCCCTAGTATAACATCAGATATGAAACACCATGTCTCTAGTATAACATCAGATATGAAACACCATGTCTCTAGTATAACATCAGATATGAAACACCATGTCCCTAGTATAACATCAGATATGAAACACCATGTCTCTAGTATAACATCAGATATGAAACACCATGTCCCTAGTATAACATCAGATATAGATATGAAACACCATGTCCCTAGTATAACATCAGATATGAAACACCATGTCCCTAGTATAACATCAGATATGAAACACCATGTCTCTAGTATAACATCAGATATAGATATGAAACACCATGTCCCTAGTATAACATCAGATATGAAACACCATGTCTCTAGTATAACATCAGATATAGATATGAAACACCATGTCCCTAGTATAACATCAGATATGAAACACCATGTCTCTAGTATAACATCAGATATAGATATGAAACACCATGTCCCTAGTATAACATCAGATATAGATATGAAACACCATGTCCCTAGTATAACATCAGATATAGATATGAAACACCATGTCTCTAGTATAACATCAGATAAAGATATGAAACACCATGTCTCTAGTATAACATCAGATATGAAACACCATGTCTCTAGTATAACATCAGATATAGATATGAAACACCATGTCCCTAGTATAACATCAGATATGAAACACCATGTCTCTAGTATAACATCAGATATGAAACACCATGTCTCTAGTATAACATCAGATATAGATATGAAACACCATGTCCCTAGTATAACATCAGATATGAAACACCATGTCTCTAGTATAATATCAGATATGAAACACCATGTCTCTAGTATAACATCAGATATGATACACCATGTCTCTAGTATAATATCAGATATAGATATGAAACACCATGTCCCTAGTATAACATCAGATATAGATATGAAACACCATGTCCCTAGTATAACATCAGATATGAAACACCATGTCCCTAGTATAACATCAGATATGAAACACCATGTCTCTAGTATAACATCAGATATGAAACACCATGTCTCTAGTATAACATCAGATATGAAACACCATGTCCCTAGTATAACATCAGATATGAAACACCATGTCTCTAGTATAACATCAGATATGAAACACCATGTCCCTAGTATAACATCAGATATAGATATGAAACACCATGTCCCTAGTATAACATCAGATATGAAACACCATGTCCCTAGTATAACATCAGATATGAAACACCATGTCCCTAGTATAACATCAGATATAGATATGAAACACCATGTCCCTAGTATAACATCAGATATAGATATGAAACACCATGTCCCTAGTATAACATCAGATATAGATATGAAACACCATGTCTCTAGTATAACATCAGATATGAAACACCATGTCTCTAGTATAACATCAGATATGAAACACCATGTCTCTAGTATAACATCAAATATAGATATGAAACACCATGTCCCTAGTATAACATCAGATATAGATATGAAACACCATGTCTCTAGTATAACATCAGATATAGATATGAAACACCATGTCCCTAGTATAACACCAGATATGAAACACCATGTCCCTAGCATAACATCAGATATAGATATGAAACACCATGTCTCTAGTATAACATCAGATATGAAACACCATGTCCCTAGTATAACATCAGATATGAAACACCATGTCCCTAGTATAACATCAGATATAGATATGAAACACCATGTCCCTAGTATAACATCAGATATGAAACACCATGTCCCTAGTATAACATCAGATATGAAACACCATGTCTCTAGTATAACATCAGATATAGATATGAAACACCGTGTCTCTAGTATAACATCAGATATAGATATGAAACACCATGTCTCTAGTATAACATCAGAAATAGATATGAAACACCATGTCCCTAGTATAACATCAGATATGAAACACCATGTCTCTAGTATAACATCAGATATAGATATGAAACACCATGTCTCTAGTATAACATCAGATATAGATATGAAACACCATGTCTCTAGTATAACATCAGATATGAAACACCATGTCTCTAGTATAACATCAGATATGAAACACCATGTCTCTAGTATAACATCAGATATGAAACACCATGTCTCTAGTATAACATCAGATATGAAACACCATGTCTCTAGTATAACATCAGATATAGATATGAAACACCATGTCCCTAGTATAACATCAGATATGAAACACCATGTCCCTAGTATAACATCAGATATGAAACACCATGTCTCTAGTATAACATCAGATATAGATATGAAACACCATGTCTCTAGTATATAATCAGATATAGATATGAAACACCATGTCTCTAGTATAACATCAGATATGAAACATCATGTCTCTAGTATAACATCAGATATGATACACCATGTCTCTAGTATAACACCAGATATGAAACACCATGTCTCTAGTATAACATCAGATATAGATATGAAACACCATGTCTCTAGTATAACATCAGATATAGATATGAAACACCATGTCTCTAGTATAACATCAGATATGAAACATCATGTCTCTAGTATAACATCAGATATGATACACCATGTCTCTAGTATAACACCAGATATGAAACACCATGTCTCTAGTATAACATCAGATATGAAACACCATGTCTCTAGTATAACATCAGATATGAAACACCATGTCTCTAGTATAACACCAGATATGAAACACCATGTCCCTAGTATAACATCAGATATGAAACACCATGTCCCTAGTATAACATCAGATATAGATATGAAACACCATGTCCCTAGTATAACATCAGATATGAAACACCATGTCTCTAGTATAACATCAGATATAGATATGAAACACCATGTCCCTAGTATAACATCAGATATGAAACACCATGTCTCTAGTATAACATCAGATATAGATATGAAGCACCATGTCTCTAGTATAACATCAGATATAGATATGAAACACCATGTCTCTAGTATAACATCAGATATGAAACACCATGTCTCTAGTATAACATCAGATATGAAACACCATGTCTCTAGTATAACATCAGATATGAAACACCATGTCCCTAGTATAACATCAGATATGAAACACCATGTCCCTAGTATAACATCAGATATAGATATGAAACACCATGTCTCTAGTATAACATCAGATATGAAACACCATGTCCCTAGTATAACATCAGATATGAAACACCATGTCCCTAGTATAACATCAGATATGAAACACCATGTCCCTAGTATAACATCAGATATAGATATGAAACACCATGTCTCTAGTATAACATCAGATATGAAACACCATGTCTCTAGTATAACATCAGATATGAAACACCATGTCCCTAGTATAACATCAGATATAGATATGATACACCATGTCTCTAGTATAACATCAGATATAGATATGAAACACCATGTCCCTAGTATAACATCAGATATAGATATGATACACCATGTCCCTAGTATAACATCAGATATGAAACACCATGTCCCTAATATAACATCAGATATAGATATGAAACACCATGTCCCTAGTATAACATCAGATATGAAACACCATGTCCCTAGTATAACATCAGATATGAAACACCATGTCTCTAGTATAACATCAGATATAGATATGAAACACCATGTCTCTAGTATAACATCAGATATAGATATGAAACACCATGTCTCTAGTATAACATCAGATATGAAACACCATGTCTCTAGTATAACATCAGATATGAAACACCATGTCTCTAGTATAACATCAGATATGAAACACCATGTCCCTAGTATAACATCAGATATGAAACACCATGTCTCTAGTATAACATCAGATATGAAACACCATGTCTCTAGTATAACATCAGATATGAAACACCATGTCCCTAGTATAACATCAGATATGAAACACCATGTCTCTAGTATAACATCAGATATGAAACACCATGTCTCTAGTATAACATCAGATATGAAACACCATGTCCCTAGTATAACATCAGATATAGATATGAAACACCATGTCCCTAGTATAACATCAGATATGAAACACCATGTCCCTAGTATAACATCAGATATGAAACACCATGTCCCTAGTATAACATCAGATATGAAACACCATGTCCCTAGTATAACATCAGATATAGATATGAAACACCATGTCCCTAGTATAACATCAGATATAGATATGATACACCATGTCCCTAGTATAACATCAGATATGAAACACCATGTCCCTAGTATAACATCAGATATGAAACACCATGTCCCTAGTATAACATCAGATATAGATATGAAACACCATGTCCCTAGTATAACATCAGATATAGATATGAAACACCATGTCCCTAGTATAACATCAGATATGAAACACCATGTCTCTAGTATAACATCAGATATGAAACACCATGTCTCTAGTATAACATCAGATATAGATATGAAACACCATGTCCCTAGTATAACATCAGATATGAAACACCATGTCTCTAGTATAACATCAGATATAGATATGAAACACCATGTCTCTAGTATAACATCAGATATGAAACACCATGTCTCTAGTATAACATCAGATATAGATATGAAACACCATGTCTCTAGTATAACATCAGATATGAAACACCATGTCTCTAGTATAACATCAGATATAGATATGAAACACCATGTCCCTAGTATAACATCAGATATGAAACACCATGTCCCTAGTATAACATCAGATATAGATATGAAACACCATGTCTCTAGTATAACATCAGATATGAAACACCATGTCTCTAGTATAACATCAGATATAGAAATGAAACACCATGTCCCTAGTATAACATCAGATATAGATATGAAACACCATGTCTCTAGTATAACATCAGATATGAAACACCATGTCTCTAGTATAACATCAGATATAGATATGAAACACCATGTCTCTAGTATAACATCCAATATGAAACACCATGTCTCTAGTATAACATCAGATATGAAACACCATGTCCCTAGTATAACATCAGATATAGAAATGAAACACCATGTCCCTAGTATAACATCAGATATGAAACACCATGTCTCTAGTATAACATCAGATATAGATATGAAACACCATGTCTCTAGTATAACATCAGATATGAAACACCATGTCCCTAGTATAACATCAGATATGAAACACCATGTCCCTAGTATAACATCAGATATGAAACACCATGTCTCTAGTATAACATCAGATATGAAACACCATGTCCCTAGTATAACATCAGATATGAAACACCATGTCCCTAGTATAACATCAGATATGAAACACCATGTCCCTAGTATAACATCAGATATGAAACACCATGTCCCTAGTATAACATCAGATATAGATATGAAACACCATGTCCCTGGTATAACATCAGATATGAAACACCACGTCTCTAGTATAACATCAGATATGATACACCATGTCTCTAGTATAACATCAGATATAGATATGAAACACCATGTCCCTAGTATAACATCAGATATAGATATGAAACACCATGTCCCTAGTATAACATCAGATATGAAACACCATGTCTCTAGTATAACATCAGATATAGATATGAAACACCATGTCTCTAGTATAACATCAGATATAGATATGAAACACCATGTCTCTAGTATAACATCAGATATAGATATGAAACACCATGTCCCTAGTATAACATCAGATATGAAACACCATGTCTCTAGTATAACATCAGATATGAAACACCATGTCTCTAGTATAACATCAGATATGAAACACCATGTCTCTAGTATAACATCAGATATGAAACACCATGTCTCTAGTATAACATCAGATATAGATATGAAACACCATGTCCCTAGTATAACATCAGATATGAAACACCATGTCTCTAGTATAACATCAGATATGAAACACCATGTCTCTAGTATAACACCAGATATGAAACACCATGTCCCTAGTATAACATCAGATATAGATATGAAACACCATGTCCCTAGTATAACATCAGATATGAAACACCATGTCCCTAGTATAACATCAGATATGAAACACCATGTCCCTAGTATAACATCAGATATAGATATGAAACACCATGTCTCTAGTATAACATCAGATATGAAACACCATGTCTCTAGTATAACATCAGATATAGATATGAAACACCATGTCCCTAGTATAACATCAGATATAGATATGAAACACCATGTCTCTAGTATAACATCAGATATAGATATGAAACACCATGTCTCTAGTATAACATCAGATATAGATATGAAACACCATGTCTCTAGTATAACATCAGATATGAAACACCATGTCTCTAGTATAACATCAGATATGAAACACCATGTCTCTAGTATAACATCAGATATGAAACACCATGTCCCTAGTATAACATCAGATATGAAACACCATGTCTCTAGTATAACATCAGATATGATTCACCATGTCTCTAGTATAACATCAGATATAGATATGATACACCATGTCCCTAGTATAACATCAGATATAGATATGAAACACCATGTCTCTAGTATAACATCAGATATAGATATGAAACACCATGTCCCTAGTATAACATCAGATATAGATATGAAACACCATGTCCCTAGTATAACATCAGATATGAAACACCATGTCTCTAGTATAACATCAGATATAGATATGAAACACCATGTCCCTAGTATAACATCAGATATGAAACACCATGTCTCTAGTATAACATCAGATATAGATATGAAACACCATGTCTCTAGTTTAACATCAGATATAGATATGAAACACCATGTCTCTAGTATAACATCAGATATAGATATGAAACACCATGTCCCTAGTATAACATCAGATATAGATATGAAACACCATGTCCCTAGTATAACACCAGATATGAAACACCATGTCCCTAGTATAACATCAGATATAGATATGAAACACCATGTCTCTAGTATAACATCAGATATGAAACACCATGTCTCTAGTATAACATCAGATATGAAACACCATGTCTCTAGTATAACATCAGATATAGATATGAAACACCATGTCTCTAGTATAACATCAGATATGAAACACCATGTCCCTAGTATAACATCAGATATAGATATGAAACACCATGTCTCTAGTATAACATCAGATATGAAACACCATGTCCCTAGTATAACATCAGATATAGATATGAAACACCATGTCTCTAGTATAACATCAGATATGAAACACCATGTCTCTAGTATAACATCAGATATGAAACACCATGTCTCTAGTATAACATCAGATATGAAACACCATGTCTCTAGTATAACATCAGATATGAAACACCATGTCTCTAGTATAACATCAGATATAGATATGAAACACCATGTCTCTAGTATAACATCAGATATAGATATGAAACACCATGTCTCTAGTATAACATCAGATATAGATATGAAACACCATGTCCCTAGTATAACATCAGATATGAAACACCATGTCTCTAGTATAACATCAGATATGAAACACCATGTCTCTAGTATAACATCAGATATGAAACACCATGTCTCTAGTATAACATCAGATATAGATATGAAACACCATGTCCCTAGTATAACATCAGATATAGATATGAAACACCATGTCTCTAGTATAACATCAGATATGAAACACCATGTCTCTAGTATAACATCAGATATGAAACACCATGTCTCTAGTATAACATCAGATATAGATATGAAACACCATGTCCCTAGTATAACATCAGATATGAAACACCATGTCTCTAGTATAACATCAGATATGAAACACCATGTCTCTAGTATAACACCAGATATGAAACACCATGTCCCTAGTATAACATCAGATATGAAACACCATGTCCCTAGTATAACATCAGATATGAAACACCATGTCCCTAGTATAACATCAGATATGAAACACCATGTCCCTAGTATAACATCAGATATAGATATGAAACACCATGTCTCTAGTATAACATCAGATATGAAACACCATGTCTCTAGTATAACATCAGATATAGATATGAAACACCATGTCCCTAGTATAACATCAGATATAGATATGAAACACCATGTCTCTAGTATAACATCAGATATAGATATGAAACACCATGTCTCTAGTATAACATCAGATATAGATATGAAACACCATGCCTCTAGTATAACATCAGATATGAAACACCATGTCTCTAGTATAACATCAGATATGAAACACCATGTCTCTAGTATAACATCAGATATGAAACACCATGTCTCTAGTATAACATCAGATATGAAACACCATGTCTCTAGTATAACATCAGATATGAAACACCATGTCCCTAGTATAACATCAGATATGAAACACCATGTCTCTAGTATAACATCAGATATGATACACCATGTCTCTAGTATAACATCAGATATAGATCTAATACACCATGTCCCTAGTATAACATCAGATATAGATATGAAACACCATGTCTCTAGTATAACATCAGATATAGATATGAAACACCATGTCCCTAGTATAACATCAGATATAGATATGAAACACCATGTCCCTAGTATAACATCAGATATGAAACACCATGTCTCTAGTATAACATCAGATATAGATATGAAACACCAAGTCCCTAGTATAACATCAGATATGAAACACCATGTCTCTAGTATAACATCAGATATAGATATGAAACACCATGTCTCTAGTATAACATCAGATATGAAACACCATGTCCCTAGTATAACATCAGATATAGATATGAAACACCATGTCTCTAGTATAACATCAGATATAGATATGAAACACCATGTCTCTAGTATAACATCAGATATGAAACACCATGTCCCTAGTATAACATCAGATATAGATATGAAACACCATGTCCCTAGTATAACATCAGATATAGATATGAAACACCATGTCCCTAGTATAACATCAGATATAGATATGAAACACCATGTCTCTAGTATAACATCAGATATAGATATGAAACACCATGTCTCTAGTATAACATCAGATATGAAACACCATGTCCCTAGTATAACATCAGATATAGATATGAAACACCATTTCTCTAGTATAACATCAGATATGAAACACCATGTCTCTAGTATAACATCAGATATAGATATGAAACACCATGTCCCTAGTATAACATCAGATATGAAACACCATGTCTCTAGTATAACATCAGATATGAAACACCATGTCCCTAGTATAACATCAGATATGAAACACCATGTCTCTAGTATAACATCAGATATAGATATGAAACACCATGTCTCTAGTATAACATCAGATATGAAACACCATGTCTCTAGTATAACATCAGATATAGATATGAAACACCATGTCCCTAGTATAACATCAGATATGAAACACCATGTCTCTAGTATAACATCAGATATAGATATGAAACACCATGTCTCTAGTATAACATCAGATATAGATATGAAACACCATGTCTCTAGTATAACATCAGATATGAAACACCATGTCTCTAGTATAACATCAGATATGAAACACCATGTCTCTAGTATAACATCAGATATGAAACACCATGTCCCTAGTATAACATCAGATATAGATATGAAACACCATGTCTCTAGTATAATATCAGATATGAAACACCATGTCTCTAGTATAACATCAGATATAGATATGAAACACCATGTCCCTAGTATAACATCAGATATGAAACACCATGTCCCTAGTATAACATCAGATATAGATATGAAACACCATGTCTCTAGTATAATATCAGATATGAAACACCATGTCCCTAGTATAACATCAGATATAGATATGAAACACCATGTCTCTAGTATAATATCAGATATGAAACACCATGTCCCTAGTATAACATCAGATATGAAACACCATGTCCCTAGTATAACATCAGATATGAAACACCATGTCTCTAGTATAACACCAGATATAGATATGAAACACCATGTCCCTAGTATAACATCAGATATGAAACACCATGTCCCTAGTATAACATCAGATATAGATATGAAACACCACGTCTCTAGTATAACATCAGATATGAAACACCATGTCCCTAGTATAACATCAGATATGAAACACCATGTCCCTAGTATAACATCAGATATGAAACACCATGTCCCTAGTATAACATCAGATATGAAACACCATGTCCCTAGTATAACATCAGATATAGATATGAAACACCATGTCCCTGGTATAACATCAGATATGAAACACCACGTCTCTAGTATAACATCAGATATGATACACCATGTCTCTAGTATAACATCAGATATAGATATGAAACACCATGTCCCTAGTATAACATCAGATATAGATATGAAACACCATGTCCCTAGTATAACATCAGATATGAAACACCATGTCTCTAGTATAACATCAGATATAGATATGAAACACCATGTCTCTAGTATAACATCAGATATAGATATGAAACACCATGTCTCTAGTATAACATCAGATATAGATATGAAACACCATGTCCCTAGTATAACATCAGATATGAAACACCATGTCTCTAGTATAACATCAGATATGAAACACCATGTCTCTAGTATAACATCAGATATGAAACACCATGTCTCTAGTATAACATCAGATATGAAACACCATGTCTCTAGTATGACATCAGATATAGATATGAAACACCATGTCCCTAGTATAACATCAGATATGAAACACCATGTCTCTAGTATAACATCAGATATGAAACACCATGTCTCTAGTATAACACCAGATATGAAACACCATGTCCCTAGTATAACATCAGATATAGATATGAAACACCATGTCCCTAGTATAACATCAGATATGAAACACCATGTCCCTAGTATAACATCAGATATGAAACACCATGTCCCTAGTATAACATCAGATATAGATATGAAACACCATGTCTCTAGTATAACATCAGATATGAAACACCATGTCTCTAGTATAACATCAGATATAGATATGAAACACCATGTCCCTAGTATAACATCAGATATAGATATGAAACACCATGTCTCTAGTATAACATCAGATATAGATATGAAACACCATGTCTCTAGTATAACATCAGATATAGATATGAAACACCATGTCTCTAGTATAACATCAGATATGAAACACCATGTCTCTAGTATAACATCAGATATGAAACACCATGTCTCTAGTATAACATCAGATATGAAACACCATGTCCCTAGTATAACATCAGATATGAAACACCATGTCTCTAGTATAACATCAGATATGATTCACCATGTCTCTAGTATAACATCAGATATAGATATGATACACCATGTCCCTAGTATAACATCAGATATAGATATGAAACACCATGTCTCTAGTATAACATCAGATATAGATATGAAACACCATGTCCCTAGTATAACATCAGATATAGATATGAAACACCATGTCCCTAGTATAACATCAGATATGAAACACCATGTCTCTAGTATAACATCAGATATAGATATGAAACACCATGTCCCTAGTATAACATCAGATATGAAACACCATGTCTCTAGTATAACATCAGATATAGATATGAAACACCATGTCTCTAGTTTAACATCAGATATAGATATGAAACACCATGTCTCTAGTATAACATCAGATATAGATATGAAACACCATGTCCCTAGTATAACATCAGATATAGATATGAAACACCATGTCCCTAGTATAACACCAGATATGAAACACCATGTCCCTAGTATAACATCAGATATAGATATGAAACACCATGTCTCTAGTATAACATCAGATATGAAACACCATGTCTCTAGTATAACATCAGATATGAAACACCATGTCTCTAGTATAACATCAGATATAGATATGAAACACCATGTCTCTAGTATAACATCAGATATGAAACACCATGTCCCTAGTATAACATCAGATATAGATATGAAACACCATGTCTCTAGTATAACATCAGATATGAAACACCATGTCCCTAGTATAACATCAGATATAGATATGAAACACCATGTCTCTAGTATAACATCAGATATGAAACACCATGTCTCTAGTATAACATCAGATATGAAACACCATGTCTCTAGTATAACATCAGATATGAAACACCATGTCTCTAGTATAACATCAGATATGAAACACCATGTCTCTAGTATAACATCAGATATAGATATGAAACACCATGTCTCTAGTATAACATCAGATATAGATATGAAACACCATGTCTCTAGTATAACATCAGATATAGATATGAAACACCATGTCCCTAGTATAACATCAGATATGAAACACCATGTCTCTAGTATAACATCAGATATGAAACACCATGTCTCTAGTATAACATCAGATATGAAACACCATGTCTCTAGTATAACATCAGATATAGATATGAAACACCATGTCCCTAGTATAACATCAGATATAGATATGAAACACCATGTCTCTAGTATAACATCAGATATGAAACACCATGTCTCTAGTATAACATCAGATATGAAACACCATGTCTCTAGTATAACATCAGATATAGATATGAAACACCATGTCCCTAGTATAACATCAGATATGAAACACCATGTCTCTAGTATAACATCAGATATGAAACACCATGTCTCTAGTATAACACCAGATATGAAACACCATGTCCCTAGTATAACATCAGATATGAAACACCATGTCCCTAGTATAA
Organism: Salvelinus fontinalis; assembly: GCF_029448725.1. Lineage (NCBI taxonomy): Eukaryota > Metazoa > Chordata > Actinopteri > Salmoniformes > Salmonidae > Salvelinus > Salvelinus fontinalis. The sequence goes on from NC_074675.1 coordinate 2,633,793, forward strand.
CATCAGATATGAAACACCATGTCCCTAGTATAACATCAGATATGAAACACCATGTCCCTAGTATAACATCAGATATAGATATGAAACACCATGTCTCTAGTATAACATCAGATATGAAACACCATGTCTCTAGTATAACATCAGATATAGATATGAAACACCATGTCCCTAGTATAACATCAGATATAGATATGAAACACCATGTCTCTAGTATAACATCAGATATAGATATGAAACACCATGTCTCTAGTATAACATCAGATATAGATATGAAACACCATGCCTCTAGTATAACATCAGATATGAAACACCATGTCTCTAGTATAACATCAGATATGAAACACCATGTCTCTAGTATAACATCAGATATGAAACACCATGTCTCTAGTATAACATCAGATATGAAACACCATGTCTCTAGTATAACATCAGATATGAAACACCATGTCCCTAGTATAACATCAGATATGAAACACCATGTCTCTAGTATAACATCAGATATGATACACCATGTCTCTAGTATAACATCAGATATAGATCTAATACACCATGTCCCTAGTATAACATCAGATATAGATATGAAACACCATGTCTCTAGTATAACATCAGATATAGATATGAAACACCATGTCCCTAGTATAACATCAGATATAGATATGAAACACCATGTCCCTAGTATAACATCAGATATGAAACACCATGTCTCTAGTATAACATCAGATATAGATATGAAACACCAAGTCCCTAGTATAACATCAGATATGAAACACCATGTCTCTAGTATAACATCAGATATAGATATGAAACACCATGTCTCTAGTATAACATCAGATATGAAACACCATGTCCCTAGTATAACATCAGATATAGATATGAAACACCATGTCTCTAGTATAACATCAGATATAGATATGAAACACCATGTCTCTAGTATAACATCAGATATGAAACACCATGTCCCTAGTATAACATCAGATATAGATATGAAACACCATGTCCCTAGTATAACATCAGATATAGATATGAAACACCATGTCCCTAGTATAACATCAGATATAGATATGAAACACCATGTCTCTAGTATAACATCAGATATAGATATGAAACACCATGTCTCTAGTATAACATCAGATATGAAACACCATGTCCCTAGTATAACATCAGATATAGATATGAAACACCATTTCTCTAGTATAACATCAGATATGAAACACCATGTCTCTAGTATAACATCAGATATAGATATGAAACACCATGTCCCTAGTATAACATCAGATATGAAACACCATGTCTCTAGTATAACATCAGATATGAAACACCATGTCCCTAGTATAACATCAGATATGAAACACCATGTCTCTAGTATAACATCAGATATAGATATGAAACACCATGTCTCTAGTATAACATCAGATATGAAACACCATGTCTCTAGTATAACATCAGATATAGATATGAAACACCATGTCCCTAGTATAACATCAGATATGAAACACCATGTCTCTAGTATAACATCAGATATAGATATGAAACACCATGTCTCTAGTATAACATCAGATATAGATATGAAACACCATGTCTCTAGTATAACATCAGATATGAAACACCATGTCTCTAGTATAACATCAGATATGAAACACCATGTCTCTAGTATAACATCAGATATGAAACACCATGTCCCTAGTATAACATCAGATATAGATATGAAACACCATGTCTCTAGTATAATATCAGATATGAAACACCATGTCTCTAGTATAACATCAGATATAGATATGAAACACCATGTCCCTAGTATAACATCAGATATGAAACACCATGTCCCTAGTATAACATCAGATATAGATATGAAACACCATGTCTCTAGTATAATATCAGATATGAAACACCATGTCCCTAGTATAACATCAGATATAGATATGAAACACCATGTCTCTAGTATAATATCAGATATGAAACACCATGTCCCTAGTATAACATCAGATATGAAACACCATGTCCCTAGTATAACATCAGATATGAAACACCATGTCTCTAGTATAACACCAGATATAGATATGAAACACCATGTCCCTAGTATAACATCAGATATGAAACACCATGTCCCTAGTATAACATCAGATATAGATATGAAACACCACGTCTCTAGTATAACATCAGATATGAAACACCATGTCCCTAGTATAACATCAGATATAGATATGAAACACCATGTCTCTAGTATAACATCAGATATGAAACACCATGTCTCTAGTATAACATCAGATATAGATATGAAACACCATGTCCCTAGTATAACATCAGATATAGATATGAAACACCATGTCTCTAGTATAACATCAGATATAGATATGAAACACCATGTCCCTAGTATAACATCAGATATGAAACACCATGTCTCTAGTACAACATCAGATATGAAACACCATGTCCCTAGTATAACATCAGATATGAAACACCATGTCCCTAGTATAACATCAGATATAGATATGAAACACCACGTCTCTAGTATAACATCAGATATGAAACACCATGTCCCTAGTATAACATCAGATATAGATATGAAACACCATGTCTCTAGTATAACATCAGATATGAAACACCATGTCTCTAGTATAACATCAGATATAGATATGAAACACCATGTCCCTAGTATAACATCAGATATGAAACACCATGTCCCTAGTATAACATCAGATATGAAACACCATGTCTCTAGTATAACATCAGATATAGATATGAAACACCATGTCTCTAGTATAACATCAGATATGAAACACCATGTCCCTAGTATAACATCAGATATGAAACACCATGTCCCTAGTATAACATCAGATATGAAACACCATGTCTCTAGTATAACATCAGATATGAAACACCATGTCTCTAGTATAACATCAGATATGAAACACCATGTCCCTAGTATAACATCAGATATAGATATGATACACCATGTCTCTAGTATAACATCAGATATAGATATGAAACACCATGTCCCTAGTATAACATCAGATATAGATATGATACACCATGTCCCTAGTATAACATCAGATATAGATATGAAACACCATGTCCCTAGTATAACATCAGATATGAAACACCATGTCTCTAGTATAACATCAGATATGAAACACCATGTCCCTAGTATAACATCAGATATGAAACACCATGTCTCTAGTATAACATCAGATATGAAACACCATGTCTCTAGTATAACATCAGATATGAAACACCATGTCCCTAGTATAACATCAGATATGAAACACCATGTCTCTAGTATAACATCAGATATGAAACACCATGTCTCTAGTATAACATCAGATATGAAACACCATGTCTCTAGTATAACATCAGATATGAAACACCATGTCTCTAGTATAACATCAGATATAGATATGAAACACCATGTCCCTAGTATAACATCAGATATGAAACACCATGTCCCTAGTATAACATCAGATATAGATATGAAACACCATGTCTCTAGTATAACATCAGATATGAAACACCATGTCTCTAGTATAACATCAGATATGAAACACCATGTCTCTAGTATAACATCAGATATGAAACACCATGTCTCTAGTATAACATCAGATATGAAACACCATGTCTCTAGTATAACATCAGATATAGATATGAAACACCATGTCCCTAGTATAACATCAGATATAGATATGAAACACCATGTCCCTAGTATAACATCAGATATGAAACACCATGTCTCTAGTATAACATCAGATATAGATATGAAACACCATGTCTCTAGTATAACATCAGATATGAAACACCATGTCTCTAGTATAACATCAGATATGAAACACCATGTCTCTAGTATAACATCAGATATGAAACACCATGTCTCTAGTATAACATCAGATATAGATATGAAACACCATGTCCCTAGTATAACATCAGATATGAAACACCATGTCCCTAGTATAACATCAGATATAGATATGAAACACCATGTCTCTAGTATAACATCAGATATGAAACACCATGTCTCTAGTATAACATCAGATATAGAAATGAAACACCATGTCCCTAGTATAACATCAGATATAGATATGAAACACCATGTCTCTAGTATAACATCAGATATGAAACACCATGTCCCTAGTATAACATCAGATATAGATATGAAACACCATGTCTCTAGTATAACATCAGATATAGAAATGAAACACCATGTCCCTAGTATAACATCAGATATGAAACACCATGTCTCTAGTATAACATCAGATATAGATATGAAACACCATGTCTCTAGTATAACATCAGATATGAAACACCATGTCTCTAGTATAACATCACATATGAAACACCATGTCCCTAGTATAACATCAGATATGAAACACCATGTCCCTAGTATAACATCAGATATAGATATGAAACACCATGTCTCTAGTATAACATCAGATATGAAACACCATGTCCCTAGTATAACATCAGATATGAAACACCATGTCCCTAGTATAACATCAGATATGAAACACCATGTCCCTAGTATAACATCAGATATAGATATGAAACACCATGTCTCTAGTATAACATCAGATATGAAACACCATGTCTCTAGTATAACATCAGATATGAAACACCATGTCCCTAGTATAACATCAGATATAGATATGATACACCATGTCTCTAGTATAACATCAGATATAGATATGAAACACCATGTCTCTAGTATAACATCAGATATGAAACACCATGTCTCTAGTATAACATCAGATATGAAACACCATGTCTCTAGTATAACATCAGATATGAAACACCATGTCCCTAGTATAACATCAGATATAGATATGAAACACCATGTCTCTAGTATAATATCAGATATGAAACACCATGTCTCTAGTATAACATCAGATATAGATATGAAACACCATGTCCCTAGTATAACATCAGATATGAAACACCATGTCCCTAGTATAACATCAGATATAGATATGAAACACCATGTCTCTAGTATAATATCAGATATGAAACACCATGTCCCTAGTATAACATCAGATATAGATATGAAACACCATGTCTCTAGTATAATATCAGATATGAAACACCATGTCCCTAGTATAACATCAGATATGAAACACCATGTCCCTAGTATAACATCAGATATGAAACACCATGTCTCTAGTATAACACCAGATATAGATATGAAACACCATGTCCCTAGTATAACATCAGATATGAAACACCATGTCCCTAGTATAACATCAGATATAGATATGAAACACCACGTCTCTAGTATAACATCAGATATGAAACACCATGTCCCTAGTATAACATCAGATATAGATATGAAACACCATGTCTCTAGTATAACATCAGATATGAAACACCATGTCTCTAGTATAACATCAGATATAGATATGAAACACCATGTCCCTAGTATAACATCAGATATAGATATGAAACACCATGTCTCTAGTATAACATCAGATATAGATATGAAACACCATGTCCCTAGTATAACATCAGATATGAAACACCATGTCTCTAGTACAACATCAGATATGAAACACCATGTCCCTAGTATAACATCAGATATGAAACACCATGTCCCTAGTATAACATCAGATATAGATATGAAACACCACGTCTCTAGTATAACATCAGATATGAAACACCATGTCCCTAGTATAACATCAGATATAGATATGAAACACCATGTCTCTAGTATAACATCAGATATGAAACACCATGTCTCTAGTATAACATCAGATATAGATATGAAACACCATGTCCCTAGTATAACATCAGATATGAAACACCATGTCCCTAGTATAACATCAGATATGAAACACCATGTCTCTAGTATAACATCAGATATAGATATGAAACACCATGTCTCTAGTATAACATCAGATATGAAACACCATGTCCCTAGTATAACATCAGATATGAAACACCATGTCCCTAGTATAACATCAGATATGAAACACCATGTCTCTAGTATAACATCAGATATGAAACACCATGTCTCTAGTATAACATCAGATATGAAACACCATGTCCCTAGTATAACATCAGATATAGATATGATACACCATGTCTCTAGTATAACATCAGATATAGATATGAAACACCATGTCCCTAGTATAACATCAGATATAGATATGATACACCATGTCCCTAGTATAACATCAGATATAGATATGAAACACCATGTCCCTAGTATAACATCAGATATGAAACACCATGTCTCTAGTATAACATCAGATATGAAACACCATGTCCCTAGTATAACATCAGATATGAAACACCATGTCTCTAGTATAACATCAGATATGAAACACCATGTCTCTAGTATAACATCAGATATGAAACACCATGTCCCTAGTATAACATCAGATATGAAACACCATGTCTCTAGTATAACATCAGATATGAAACACCATGTCTCTAGTATAACATCAGATATGAAACACCATGTCTCTAGTATAACATCAGATATGAAACACCATGTCTCTAGTATAACATCAGATATAGATATGAAACACCATGTCCCTAGTATAACATCAGATATGAAACACCATGTCCCTAGTATAACATCAGATATAGATATGAAACACCATGTCTCTAGTATAACATCAGATATGAAACACCATGTCTCTAGTATAACATCAGATATGAAACACCATGTCTCTAGTATAACATCAGATATGAAACACCATGTCTCTAGTATAACATCAGATATGAAACACCATGTCTCTAGTATAACATCAGATATAGATATGAAACACCATGTCCCTAGTATAACATCAGATATAGATATGAAACACCATGTCCCTAGTATAACATCAGATATGAAACACCATGTCTCTAGTATAACATCAGATATAGATATGAAACACCATGTCTCTAGTATAACATCAGATATGAAACACCATGTCTCTAGTATAACATCAGATATGAAACACCATGTCTCTAGTATAACATCAGATATGAAACACCATGTCTCTAGTATAACATCAGATATAGATATGAAACACCATGTCCCTAGTATAACATCAGATATGAAACACCATGTCCCTAGTATAACATCAGATATAGATATGAAACACCATGTCTCTAGTATAACATCAGATATGAAACACCATGTCTCTAGTATAACATCAGATATAGAAATGAAACACCATGTCCCTAGTATAACATCAGATATAGATATGAAACACCATGTCTCTAGTATAACATCAGATATGAAACACCATGTCCCTAGTATAACATCAGATATAGATATGAAACACCATGTCTCTAGTATAACATCAGATATAGAAATGAAACACCATGTCCCTAGTATAACATCAGATATGAAACACCATGTCTCTAGTATAACATCAGATATAGATATGAAACACCATGTCTCTAGTATAACATCAGATATGAAACACCATGTCTCTAGTATAACATCAGATATGAAACACCATGTCCCTAGTATAACATCAGATATGAAACACCATGTCCCTAGTATAACATCAGATATAGATATGAAACACCATGTCTCTAGTATAACATCAGATATGAAACACCATGTCCCTAGTATAACATCAGATATGAAACACCATGTCCCTAGTATAACATCAGATATAGATATGAAACACCATGTCTCTAGTATAACATCAGATATGAAACACCATGTCTCTAGTATAACATCAGATATGAAACACCATGTCCCTAGTATAACATCAGATATAGATATGATACACCATGTCTCTAGTATAACATCAGATATAGATATGAAACACCATGTCCCTAGTATAACATCAGATATAGATATGATACACCATGTCCCTAGTATAACATCAGATATGAAACACCATGTCCCTAGTATAACATCAGATATAGATATGAAACACCATGTCCCTAGTATAACATCAGATATGAAACACCATGTCCCTAGTATAACATCAGATATGAAACACCATGTCTCTAGTATAACATCAGATATGAAACACCATGTCCCTAGTATAACATCAGATATGAAACACCATGTCTCTAGTATAACATCAGATATGAAACACCATGTCTCTAGTATAACATCAGATATGAAACACCATGTCCCTAGTATAACATCAGATATAGATATGAAACACCATGTCCCTAGTATAACATCAGATATGAAACACCATGTCCCTAGTATAACATCAGATATGAAACACCATGTCCCTAGTATAACATCAGATATGAAACACCATGTCCCTAGTATAACATCAGATATGAAACACCATGTCCCTAGTATAACATCAGATATGAAACACCATGTCCCTAGTATAACATCAGATATGAAACACCATGTCCCTAGTATAACATCAGATATAGATATGAAACACCATGTCCCTAGTATAACATCAGATATAGATATGATACACCATGTCCCTAGTATAACATCAGATATGAAACACCATGTCCCTAGTATAACATCAGATATGAAACACCATGTCCCTAGTATAACATCAGATATAGATATGAAACACCATGTCCCTAGTATAACATCAGATATAGATATGAAACACCATGTCCCTAGTATAACATCAGATATGAAACACCATGTCTCTAGTATAACATCAGATATGAAACACCATGTCTCTAGTATAACATCAGATATAGATATGAAACACCATGTCCCTAGTATAACATCAGATATGAAACACCATGTCCCTAGTATAACATCAGATATAGATATGAAACACCATGTCTCTAGTATAACATCAGATATGAAACACCATGTCTCTAGTATAACATCAGATATAGAAATGAAACACCATGTCCCTAGTATAACATCAGATATAGATATGAAACACCATGTCTCTAGTATAACATCAGATATGAAACACCATGTCTCTAGTATAACATCAGATATAGATATGAAACACCATGTCTCTAGTATAACATCAGATATGAAACACCATGTCTCTAGTATAACATCAGATATGAAACACCATGTCCCTAGTATAACATCAGATATAGAAATGAAACACCATGTCCCTAGTATAACATCAGATATGAAACACCATGTCTCTAGTATAACATCAGATATAGATATGAAACACCATGTCTCTAGTATAACATCAGATATGAAACACCATGTCCCTAGTATAACATCAGATATGAAACACCATGTCCCTAGTATAACATCAGATATGAAACACCATGTCTCTAGTATAACATCAGATATGAAACACCATGTCTCTAGTATAACATCAGATATAGATATGAAACACCATGTCCCTAGTATAACATCAGATATGAAACACCATGTCTCTAGTATAACATCAGATATGAAACACCATGTCCCTAGTATAACATCAGATATGAAACACCATGTCCCTAGTATAACATCAGATATAGATATGAAACACCATGTCCCTGGTATAACATCAGATATGAAACACCACGTCTCTAGTATAACATCAGATATGATACACCATGTCTCTAGTATAACATCAGATATAGATATGAAACACCATGTCCCTAGTATAACATCAGATATAGATATGAAACACCATGTCCCTAGTATAACATCAGATATGAAACACCATGTCTCTAGTATAACATCAGATATAGATATGAAACACCATGTCTCTAGTATAACATCAGATATAGATATGAAACACCATGTCTCTAGTATAACATCAGATATAGATATGAAACACCATGTCCCTAGTATAACATCAGATATGAAACACCATGTCTCTAGTATAACATCAGATATGAAACACCATGTCTCTAGTATAACATCAGATATGAAACACCATGTCTCTAGTATAACATCAGATATGAAACACCATGTCTCTAGTATAACATCAGATATAGATATGAAACACCATGTCCCTAGTATAACATCAGATATGAAACACCATGTCTCTAGTATAACATCAGATATGAAACACCATGTCTCTAGTATAACACCAGATATGAAACACCATGTCCCTAGTATAACATCAGATATGAAACACCATGTCCCTAGTATAACATCAGATATGAAACACCATGTCTCTAGTATAACATCAGATATAGATATGAAACACCATGTCCCTAGTATAACATCAGATATAGATATGAAACACCATGTCTCTAGTATAACATCAGATATGAAACACCATGTCCCTAGTATAACATCAGATATAGATATGAAACACCATGTCTCTAGTATAACATCAGATATGAAACACCATGTCTCTAGTATAACATCAGATATAGATATGAAACACCATGTCCCTAGTATAACATCAGATATAGATATGAAACACCATGTCTCTAGTATAACATCAGATATAGATATGAAACACCATGTCTCTAGTATAACATCAGATATAGATATGAAACACCATGTCTCTAGTATAACATCAGATATAGATATGAAACACCATGTCCCTAGTATAACATCAGATATAGATATGAAACACCATGTCCCTAGTATAACATCAGATATGAAACACCATGTCTCTAGTATAACATCAGATATAGATATGAAACACCATGTCCCTAGTATAACATCAGATATGAAACACCATGTCTCTAGTATAACATCAGATATAGATATGAAACACCATGTCTCTAGTTTAACATCAGATATAGATATGAAACACCATGTCTCTAGTATAACATCAGATATAGATATGAAACACCATGTCCCTAGTATAACATCAGATATAGATATGAAACACCATGTCCCTAGTATAACATCAGATATGAAACACCATGTCTCTAGTATAACATCAGATATAGATATGAAACACCATGTCTCTAGTATAACATCAGATATAGATATGAAACACCATGTCTCTAGTATAACATCAGATATAGATATGAAACACCATGTCCCTAGTATAACATCAGATATGAAACACCATGTCTCTAGTATAACATCAGATATGAAACACCATGTCTCTAGTATAACATCAGATATGAAACACCATGTCTCTAGTATAACATCAGATATAGATATGAAACACCATGTCCCTAGTATAACATCAGATATAGATATGAAACACCATGTCTCTAGTATAACATCAGATATGAAACACCATGTCTCTAGTATAACATCAGATATGAAACACCATGTCTCTAGTATAACATCAGATATAGATATGAAACACCATGTCCCTAGTATAACATCAGATATGAAACACCATGTCTCTAGTATAACATCAGATATGAAACACCATGTCTCTAGTATAACACCAGATATGAAACACCATGTCCCTAGTATAACATCAGATATGAAACACCATGTCCCTAGTATAACATCAGATATGAAACACCATGTCCCTAGTATAACATCAGATATGAAACACCATGTCCCTAGTATAACATCAGATATAGATATGAAACACCATGTCTCTAGTATAACATCAGATATGAAACACCATGTCTCTAGTATAACATCAGATATAGATATGAAACACCATGTCCCTAGTATAACATCAGATATAGATATGAAACACCATGTCTCTAGTATAACATCAGATATAGATATGAAACACCATGTCTCTAGTATAACATCAGATATAGATATGAAACACCATGTCTCTAGTATAACATCAGATATGAAACACCATGTCTCTAGTATAACATCAGATATGAAACACCATGTCTCTAGTATAACATCAGATATGAAACACCATGTCTCTAGTATAACATCAGATATGAAACACCATGTCTCTAGTATAACATCAGATATGAAACACCATGTCCCTAGTATAACATCAGATATGAAACACCATGTCTCTAGTATAACATCAGATATGATACACCATGTCTCTAGTATAACATCAGATATAGATCTAATACACCATGTCCCTAGTATAACATCAGATATAGATATGAAACACCATGTCTCTAGTATAACATCAGATATAGATATGAAACACCATGTCCCTAGTATAACATCAGATATAGATATGAAACACCATGTCCCTAGTATAACATCAGATATGAAACACCATGTCTCTAGTATAACATCAGATATAGATATGAAACACCATGTCCCTAGTATAACATCAGATATGAAACACCATGTCTCTAGTATAACATCAGATATAGATATGAAACACCATGTCTCTAGTATAACATCAGATATAGATATGAAACACCATGTCTCTAGTATAACATCAGATATAGATATGAAACACCATGTCTCTAGTATAACATCAGATATGAAACACCATGTCCCTAGTATAACATCAGATATAGATATGAAACACCATGTCTCTAGTATAACATCAGATATGAAACACCATGTCTCTAGTATAACATCAGATATAGATATGAAACACCATGTCCCTAGTATAACATCAGATATGAAACACCATGTCTCTAGTATAACATCAGATATGAAACACCATGTCCCTAGTATAACATCAGATATGAAACACCATGTCTCTAGTATAACATCAGATATAGATATGAAACACCATGTCTCTAGTATAACATCAGATATGAAACACCATGTCTCTAGTATAACATCAGATATAGATATGAAACACCATGTCCCTAGTATAACATCAGATATGAAACACCATGTCTCTAGTATAACATCAGATATAGATATGAAACACCATGTCTCTAGTATAACATCAGATATAGATATGAAACACCATGTCTCTAGTATAACATCAGATATGAAACACCATGTCTCTAGTATAACATCAGATATGAAACACCATGTCTCTAGTATAACATCAGATATGAAACACCATGTCCCTAGTATAACATCAGATATAGATATGAAACACCATGTCTCTAGTATAATATCAGATATGAAACACCATGTCTCTAGTATAACATCAGATATAGATATGAAACACCATGTCCCTAGTATAACATCAGATATGAAACACCATGTCCCTAGTATAACATCAGATATAGATATGAAACACCATGTCTCTAGTATAATATCAGATATGAAACACCATGTCCCTAGTATAACATCAGATATAGATATGAAACACCATGTCTCTAGTATAATATCAGATATGAAACACCATGTCCCTAGTATAACATCAGATATGAAACACCATGTCCCTAGTATAACATCAGATATGAAACACCATGTCTCTAGTATAACACCAGATATAGATATGAAACACCATGTCCCTAGTATAACATCAGATATGAAACACCATGTCCCTAGTATAACATCAGATATAGATATGAAACACCACGTCTCTAGTATAACATCAGATATGAAACACCATGTCCCTAGTATAACATCAGATATAGATATGAAACACCATGTCTCTAGTATAACATCAGATATGAAACACCATGTCTCTAGTATAACATCAGATATAGATATGAAACACCATGTCCCTAGTATAACATCAGATATGAAACACCATGTCCCTAGTATAACATCAGATATGAAACACCATGTCTCTAGTATAACATCAGATATAGATATGAAACACCATGTCTCTAGTATAACATCAGATATGAAACACCATGTCCCTAGTATAACATCAGATATGAAACACCATGTCCCTAGTATAACATCAGATATGAAACACCATGTCTCTAGTATAACATCAGATATGAAACACCATGTCTCTAGTATAACATCAGATATGAAACACCATGTCCCTAGTATAACATCAGATATAGATATGATACACCATATCTCTAGTATAACATCAGATATAGATATGAAACACCATGTCCCTAGTATAACATCAGATATAGATATGATACACCATGTCCCTAGTATAACATCAGATATAGATATGAAACACCATGTCCCTAGTATAACATCAGATATGAAACACCATGTCTCTAGTATAACATCAGATATGAAACACCATGTCCCTAGTATAACATCAGATATGAAACACCATGTCTCTAGTATAACATCAGATATAGATATGAAACACCATGTCCCTAGTATAACATCAGATATGAAACACCATGTCTCTAGTATAACATCAGATATGAAACACCATGTCTCTAGTATAACATCAGATATAGATATGAAACACCATGTCCCTAGTATAACATCAGATATGAAACACCATGTCCCTAGTATAACATCAGATATAGATATGAAACACCATGTCTCTAGTATAACATCAGATATGAAACACCATGTCTCTAGTATAACATCAGATATGAAACACCATGTCTCTAGTATAACATCAGATATGAAACACCATGTCTCTAGTATAACATCAGATATGAAACACCATGTCTCTAGTATAACATCAGATATAGATATGAAACACCATGTCCCTAGTATAACATCAGATATAGATATGAAACACCATGTCCCTAGTATAACATCAGATATGAAACACCATGTCTCTAGTATAACATCAGATATAGATATGAAACACCATGTCTCTAGTATAACATCAGATATGAAACACCATGTCTCTAGTATAACATCAGATATGAAACACCATGTCTCTAGTATAACATCAGATATGAAACACCATGTCTCTAGTATAACATCAGATATAGATATGAAACACCATGTCCCTAGTATAACATCAGATATGAAACACCATGTCCCTAGTATAACATCAGATATAGATATGAAACACCATGTCTCTAGTATAACATCAGATATGAAACACCATGTCTCTAGTATAACATCAGATATAGAAATGAAACACCATGTCCCTAGTATAACATCAGATATAGATATGAAACACCATGTCCCTAGTATAACATCAGATATGAAACACCATGTCCCTAGTATAACATCAGATATAGATATGAAACACCATGTCTCTAGTATAACATCAGATATAGATATGAAACACCATGTCCCTAGTATAACATCAGATATAGATATGAAACACCATGTCCCTAGTATAACATCAGATATGAAACACCATGTCCCTAGTATAACATCAGATATAGATATGAAACACCATGTCTCTAGTATAACATCAGATATAGATATGAAACACCATGTCTCTAGTATAACATCAGATATAGAAATGAAACACCATGTCCCTAGTATAACATCAGATATGAAACACCATGTCTCTAGTATAACATCAGATATAGATATGAAACACCATGTTTCTAGTATAACATCAGATATAGATATGAAACACCATGTCTCTAGTATAACATCAGATATGAAACACCATGTCTCTAGTATAACATCAGATATAGATATGAAACACCATGTCTCTAGTATAACATCAGATATGAAACACCATGTCTCTAGTATAACATCAGATATGAAACACCATGTCTCTAGTATAACATCAGATATAGATATGAAACACCATGTCTCTAGTATAACATCAGATATGAAACACCATGTCTCTAGTATAACATCAGATATAGATATGAAACACCATGTCTCTAGTATAACATCAGATATGAAACACCATGTCCCTAGTATAACATCAGATATGAAACACCATGTCCCTAGTATAACATCAGATATGAAACACCATGTCCCTAGTATAACATCAGATATGAAACACCATGTCTCTAGTATAACATCAGATATGAAACACCATGTCCCTAGTATAACATCAGATATAGATATGAAACACCATGTCCCTAGTATAACATCAGATATGAAACACCATGTCCCTAGTATAACATCAGATATAGATATGAAACACCATGTTCCTAGTATAACATCAGATATAGATATGAAACACCATGTCTCTAGTATAACATCAGATATGAAACACCATGTCCCTAGTATAACATCAGATATGAAACACCATGTCCCTAGTATAACATCAGATATAGATATGAAACACCATGTCTCTAGTATAACATCAGATATGAAACACCATGTCTCTAGTATAACATCAGATATGAAACACCATGTCTCTAGTATAACATCAGATATGAAACACCATGTCCCTAGTATAACATCAGATATAGATATGAAACACCATGTCCCTAGTATAACATCAGATATGAAACACCATGTCCCTAGTATAACATCAGATATAGATATGAAACACCATGTTCCTAGTATAACATCAGATATAGATATGAAACACCATGTCTCTAGTATAACATCAGATATGAAACACCATGTCCCTAGTATAACATCAGATATGAAACACCATGTCCCTAGTATAACATCAGATATGAAACACCATGTCTCTAGTATAACATCAGATATGAAACACCATGTCCCTAGTATAACATCAGATATGAAACACCATGTCCCTAGTATAACATCAGATATGAAACACCATGTCTCTAGTATAACATCAGATATGAAACACCATGTCCCTAGTATAACATCAGATATAGATATGAAACACCATGTCCCTAGTATAACATCAGATATGAAACACCATGTCTCTAGTATAACATCAGATATAGATATGAAACACCATGTCTCTAGTATAACATCAGATATAGATATGAAACACCATGTCTCTAGTATAACATCAGATATAGATATGAAACACCATGTCTCTAGTATAACATCAGATATGAAACACCATGTCTCTAGTATAACATCAGATATAGATATGAAACACCATGTCTCTAGTATAACATCAGATATAGATATGAAACACCATGTCTCTAGTATAACATCAGATATGAAACACCATGTCTCTAGTATAACATCAGATATGAAACACCATGTCCCTAGTATAACATCAGATATAGATATGAAACACCATGTCCCTAGTATAACATCAGATATGAAACACCATGTCCCTAGTATAACATCAGATATGAAACACCATGTCCCTAGTATAACATCAGATATGAAACACCATGTCCCTAGTATAACATCAGATATAGATATGAAACACCATGTCCCTAGTATAACATCAGATATAGATATGATACACCATGTCCCTAGTATAACATCAGATATGAAACACCATGTCCCTAGTATAACATCAGATATGAAACACCATGTCCCTAGTATAACATCAGATATAGATATGAAACACCATGTCCCTAGTATAACATCAGATATAGATATGAAACACCATGTCCCTAGTATAACATCAGATATGAAACACCATGTCTCTAGTATAACATCAGATATGAAACACCATGTCTCTAGTATAACATCAGATATAGATATGAAACACCATGTCCCTAGTATAACATCAGATATGAAACACCATGTCTCTAGTATAACATCAGATATAGATATGAAACACCATGTCTCTAGTATAACATCAGATATGAAACACCATGTCTCTAGTATAACATCAGATATAGATATGAAACACCATGTCTCTAGTATAACATCAGATATGAAACACCATGTCTCTAGTATAACATCAGATATAGATATGAAACACCATGTCCCTAGTATAACATCAGATATGAAACACCATGTCCCTAGTATAACATCAGATATAGATATGAAACACCATGTCTCTAGTATAACATCAGATATGAAACACCATGTCTCTAGTATAACATCAGATATAGAAATGAAACACCATGTCCCTAGTATAACATCAGATATAGATATGAAACACCATGTCTCTAGTATAACATCAGATATGAAACACCATGTCTCTAGTATAACATCAGATATAGATATGAAACACCATGTCTCTAGTATAACATCAGATATGAAACACCATGTCTCTAGTATAACATCAGATATGAAACACCATGTCCCTAGTATAACATCAGATATAGAAATGAAACACCATGTCCCTAGTATAACATCAGATATGAAACACCATGTCTCTAGTATAACATCAGATATAGATATGAAACACCATGTCTCTAGTATAACATCAAATATGAAACACCATGTCCCTAGTATAACATCAGATATGAAACACCATGTCCCTAGTATAACATCAGATATGAAACACCATGTCTCTAGTATAACATCAGATATGAAACACCATGTCCCTAGTATAACATCAGATATGAAACACCATGTCCCTAGTATAACATCAGATATGAAACACCATGTCCCTAGTATAACATCAGATATGAAACACCATGTCCCTAGTATAACATCAGATATAGATATGAAACACCATGTCCCTTGTATAACATCAGATATGAAACACCACGTCTCTAGTATAACATCAGATATGATACACCATGTCTCTAGTATAACATCAGATATAGATATGAAACACCATGTCCCTAGTATAACATCAGATATAGATATGAAACACCATGTCCCTAGTATAACATCAGATATGAAACACCATGTCTCTAGTATAACATCAGATATAGATATGAAACACCATGTCTCTAGTATAACATCAGATATAGATATGAAACACCATGTCTCTAGTATAACATCAGATATAGATATGAAACACCATGTCCCTAGTATAACATCAGATATGAAACACCATGTCTCTAGTATAACATCAGATATGAAACACCATGTCCCTAGTATAACATCAGATATAGATATGAAACACCATGTCCCTAGTATAACATCAGATATGAAACACCATGTCTCTAGTATAACATCAGATATAGATATGAAACACCATGTCCCTAGTATAACATCAGATATGAAACACCATGTCTCTAGTATAACATCAGATATGAAACACCATGTCTCTAGTATAACACCAGATATGAAACACCATGTCCCTAGTATAACATCAGATATGAAACACCATGTCCCTAGTATAAAATCAGATATGAAACACCATGTCCCTAGTATAACATCAGATATAGATATGAAACACCATGTCCCTAGTATAACATCAGATATAGATATGAAACACCATGTCTCTAGTATAACATCAGATATAGATATGAAACACCATGTCTCTAGTATAACATCAGATATGAAACACCATGTCTCTAGTATAACATCAGATATGAAACACCATGTCTCTAGTATAACACCAGATATGAAACACCATGTCCCTAGTATAACATCAGATATGAAACACCATGTCCCTAGTATAACATCAGATATGAAACACCATGTCCCTAGTATAACATCAGATATGAAACACCATGTCCCTAGTATAACATCAGATATAGATATGAAACACCATGTCTCTAGTATAACATCAGATATGAAACACCATGTCCCTAGTATAACATCAGATATAGATATGAAACACCATGTCTCTAGTATAACATCCGATATAGATATGAAACACCATGTCTCTAGTATAACATCAGATATAGATATGAAACACCATGTCTCTAGTATAACATCAGATATGAAACACCATGTCTCTAGTATAACATCAGATATGAAACACCATGTCTCTAGTATAACATCAGATATGAAACACCATGTCCCTAGTATAACATCAGATATGAAACACCATGTCTCTAGTATAACATCAGATATGATACACCATGTCTCTAGTATAACATCAGATATAGATATGATACACTAGGTCCCTAGTATAACATCAGATATAGATATGAAACACCATGTCTCTAGTATAACATCAGATATAGATATGAAACACCATGTCCCTAGTATAACATCAGATATAGATATGAAACACCATGTCCCTAGTATAACATCAGATATGAAACACCATGTCTCTAGTATAACATCAGATATAGATATAAAACACCATGTCCCTAGTATAACATCAGATATGAAACACCATGTCTCTAGTATAACATCAGATATGAAACACCATGTCTCTAGTTTAACATCAGATATAGATATGAAACACCATGTCTCTAGTATAACATCAGATATAGATATGAAACACCATGTCTCTAGTATAACATCAGATATAGATATGAAACACCATGTCCCTAGTATAACATCAGATATGAAACACCATGTCTCTAGTATAACATCAGATATAGATATGAAACACCATGTCTCTAGTATAACATCAGATATAGATATGAAACACCATGTCTCTAGTATAACATCAGATATAGATATGAAACACCATGTCCCTAGTATAACATCAGATATGAAACACCATGTCTCTAGTATAACATCAGATATGAAACACCATGTCCCTAGTATAACATCAGATATGAAACACCATGTCCCTAGTATAACATCAGATATGAAACACCATGTCTCTAGTATAACATCAGATATGAAACACCATGTCTCTAGTATAACATCAGATATGAAACACCATGTCCCTAGTATAACATCAGATATAGATATGATACACCATATCTCTAGTATAACATCAGATATAGATATGAAACACCATGTCCCTAGTATAACATCAGATATAGATATGATACACCATGTCCCTAGTATAACATCAGATATAGATATGAAACACCATGTCCCTAGTATAACATCAGATATGAAACACCATGTCTCTAGTATAACATCAGATATGAAACACCATGTCCCTAGTATAACATCAGATATGAAACACCATGTCTCTAGTATAACATCAGATATGAAACACCATGTCTCTAGTATAACATCAGATATGAAACACCATGTCCCTAGTATAACATCAGATATGAAACACCATGTCTCTAGTATAACATCAGATATGAAACACCATGTCTCTAGTATAACATCAGATATGAAACACCATGTCTCTAGTATAACATCAGATATGAAACACCATGTCTCTAGTATAACATCAGATATAGATATGAAACACCATGTCCCTAGTATAACATCAGATATGAAACACCATGTCCCTAGTATAACATCAGATATAGATATGAAACACCATGTCTCTAGTATAACATCAGATATGAAACACCATGTCTCTAGTATAACATCAGATATGAAACACCATGTCTCTAGTATAACATCAGATATGAAACACCATGTCTCTAGTATAACATCAGATATGAAACACCATGTCTCTAGTATAACATCAGATATAGATATGAAACACCATGTCCCTAGTATAACATCAGATATAGATATGAAACACCATGTCCCTAGTATAACATCAGATATGAAACACCATGTCTCTAGTATAACATCAGATATAGATATGAAACACCATGTCTCTAGTATAACATCAGATATGAAACACCATGTCTCTAGTATAACATCAGATATGAAACACCATGTCTCTAGTATAACATCAGATATGAAACACCATGTCTCTAGTATAACATCAGATATAGATATGAAACACCATGTCCCTAGTATAACATCAGATATGAAACACCATGTCCCTAGTATAACATCAGATATAGATATGAAACACCATGTCTCTAGTATAACATCAGATATGAAACACCATGTCTCTAGTATAACATCAGATATAGAAATGAAACACCATGTCCCTAGTATAACATCAGATATGAAACACCATGTCTCTAGTATAACATCAGATATGAAACACCATGTCCCTAGTATAACATCAGATATAGATATGAAACACCATGTCTCTAGTATAACATCAGATATAGAAATGAAACACCATGTCCCTAGTATAACATCAGATATGAAACACCATGTCTCTAGTATAACATCAGATATAGATATGAAACACCATGTCTCTAGTATAACATCAGATATAGATATGAAACACCATGTCTCTAGTATAACATCAGATATGAAACACCATGTCTCTAGTATAACATCAGATATAGATATGAAACACCATGTCTCTAGTATAACATCAGATATGAAACACCATGTCTCTAGTATAACATCAGATATGAAACACCATGTCTCTAGTATAACATCAGATATAGATATGAAACACCATGTCTCTAGTATAACATCAGATATGAAACACCATGTCTCTAGTATAACATCAGATATAGATATGAAACACCATGTCTCTAGTATAACATCAGATATGAAACACCATGTCTCTAGTATAACATCAGATATGAAACACCATGTCCCTAGAATAACATCAGATATGAAACACCATGTCTCTAGTATAACATCAGATATGAAACACCATGTCCCTAGTATAACATCAGATATGAAACACCATGTCCCTAGTATAACATCAGATATGAAACACCATGTCCCTAGTATAACATCAGATATGAAACACCATGTCTCTAGTATAACATCAGATATGAAACACCATGTCCCTAGTATAACATCAGATATAGATATGAAACACCATGTCCCTAGTATAACATCAGATATGAAACACCATGTCCCTAGTATAACATCAGATATAGATATGAAACACCATGTCTCTAGTATAACATCAGATATGAAACACCATGTCCCTAGTATAACATCAGATATGAAACACCATGTCCCTAGTATAACATCAGATATAGATATGAAACACCATGTCCCTAGTATAACATCAGATATGAAACACCATGTCTCTAGTATAACATCAGATATAGATATGAAACACCATGTCTCTAGTATAACATCAGATATGAAACACCATGTCCCTAGTATAACATCAGATATGAAACACCATGTCCCTAGTATAACATCAGATATAGATATGAAACACCATGTCTCTAGTATAACATCAGATATAGATATGAAACACCATGTCTCTAGTATAACATCAGATATGAAACACCATGTCTCTAGTATAACATCAGATATAGATATGAAACACCATGTCTCTAGTATAACATCAGATATAGATATGAAACACCATGTCTCTAGTATAACATCAGATATGAAACACCATGTCTCTAGTATAACATCAGATATAGATATGAAACACCATGTCTCTAGTATAACATCAGATATAGATATGAAACACCATGTCTCTAGTATAACATCAGATATAGATATGAAACACCATGTCTCTAGTATAACATCAGATATGAAACACCATGTCTCTAGTATAACATCAGATATAGATATGAAACACCATGTCTCTAGTATAACATCAGATATAGATATGAAACACCATGTCTCTAGTATAACATCAGATATGAAACACCATGTCTCTAGTATAACATCAGATATGAAACACCATGTCCCTAGTATAACATCAGATATAGATATGAAACACCATGTCCCTAGTATAACATCAGATATGAAACACCATGTCCCTAGTATAACATCAGATATGAAACACCATGTCCCTAGTATAACATCAGATATGAAACACCATGTCCCTAGTATAACATCAGATATAGATATGAAACACCATGTCCCTAGTATAACATCAGATATAGATATGATACACCATGTCCCTAGTATAACATCAGATATGAAACACCATGTCCCTAGTATAACATCAGATATGAAACA
Organism: Salvelinus fontinalis; assembly: GCF_029448725.1. Taxonomy (NCBI): domain Eukaryota; kingdom Metazoa; phylum Chordata; class Actinopteri; order Salmoniformes; family Salmonidae; genus Salvelinus; species Salvelinus fontinalis. The sequence continues at coordinate 2,656,876 of NC_074675.1, forward strand.
CCATGTCCCTAGTATAACATCAGATATAGATATGAAACACCATGTCCCTAGTATAACATCAGATATAGATATGAAACACCATGTCCCTAGTATAACATCAGATATGAAACACCATGTCTCTAGTATAACATCAGATATGAAACACCATGTCTCTAGTATAACATCAGATATAGATATGAAACACCATGTCCCTAGTATAACATCAGATATGAAACACCATGTCTCTAGTATAACATCAGATATAGATATGAAACACCATGTCTCTAGTATAACATCAGATATGAAACACCATGTCTCTAGTATAACATCAGATATAGATATGAAACACCATGTCTCTAGTATAACATCAGATATGAAACACCATGTCTCTAGTATAACATCAGATATAGATATGAAACACCATGTCCCTAGTATAACATCAGATATGAAACACCATGTCCCTAGTATAACATCAGATATAGATATGAAACACCATGTCTCTAGTATAACATCAGATATGAAACACCATGTCTCTAGTATAACATCAGATATAGAAATGAAACACCATGTCCCTAGTATAACATCAGATATAGATATGAAACACCATGTCTCTAGTATAACATCAGATATGAAACACCATGTCTCTAGTATAACATCAGATATAGATATGAAACACCATGTCTCTAGTATAACATCAGATATGAAACACCATGTCTCTAGTATAACATCAGATATGAAACACCATGTCCCTAGTATAACATCAGATATAGAAATGAAACACCATGTCCCTAGTATAACATCAGATATGAAACACCATGTCTCTAGTATAACATCAGATATAGATATGAAACACCATGTCTCTAGTATAACATCAGATATGAAACACCATGTCCCTAGTATAACATCAGATATGAAACACCATGTCCCTAGTATAACATCAGATATAGATATGAAACACCATGTCCCTAGTATAACATCAGATATAGATATGAAACACCATGTCTCTAGTATAACATCAGATATGAAACACCATGTCTCTAGTATAACATCAGATATGAAACACCATGTCCCTAGTATAACATCAGATATGAAACACCATGTCCCTAGTATAACATCAGATATGAAACACCATGTCCCTAGTATAACATCAGATATGAAACACCATGTCCCTAGTATAACATCAGATATAGATATGAAACACCATGTCTCTAGTATAACATCAGATATAGATATGAAACACCATGTCCCTAGTATAACATCAGATATAGATATGAAACACCATGTCCCTAGTATAACATCAGATATGAAACACCATGTCTCTAGTATAACATCAGATATAGATATGAAACACCATGTCTCTAGTATAACATCAGATATAGATATGAAACACCATGTCTCTAGTATAACATCAGATATAGATATGAAACACCATGTCCCTAGTATAACATCAGATATGAAACACCATGTCTCTAGTATAACATCAGATATGAAACACCATGTCTCTAGTATAATATCAGATATGAAACACCATGTCTCTAGTATAACATCAGATATGAAACACCATGTCTCTAGTATAACATCAGATATAGATATGAAACACCATGTCCCTAGTATAACATCAGATATGAAACACCATGTCTCTAGTATAACATCAGATATGAAACACCATGTCTCTAGTATAACACCAGATATGAAACACCATGTCCCTAGTATAACATCAGATATGAAACACCATGTCCCTAGTATAAAATCAGATATGAAACACCATGTCCCTAGTATAACATCAGATATGAAACACCATGTCCCTAGTATAACATCAGATATAGATATGAAACACCATGTCTCTAGTATAACATCAGATATGAAACACCATGTCTCTAGTATAACATCAGATATGAAACACCATGTCTCTAGTATAACACCAGATATGAAACACCATGTCCCTAGTATAACATCAGATATGAAACACCATGTCCCTAGTATAACATCAGATATGAAACACCATGTCCCTAGTATAACATCAGATATGAAACACCATGTCCCTAGTATAACATCAGATATAGATATGAAACACCATGTCTCTAGTATAACATCAGATATGAAACACCATGTCCCTAGTATAACATCAGATATAGATATGAAACACCATGTCTCTAGTATAACATCCGATATAGATATGAAACACCATGTCTCTAGTATAACATCAGATATAGATATGAAACACCATGTCTCTAGTATAACATCAGATATGAAACACCATGTCTCTAGTATAACATCAGATATGAAACACCATGTCTCTAGTATAACATCAGATATGAAACACCATGTCCCTAGTATAACATCAGATATGAAACACCATGTCTCTAGTATAACATCAGATATGATACACCATGTCTCTAGTATAACATCAGATATAGATATGATACACCATGTCCCTAGTATAACATCAGATATAGATATGAAACACCATGTCTCTAGTATAACATCAGATATAGATATGAAACCCCATGTCCCTAGTATAACATCAGATATAGATATGAAACACCATGTCCCTAGTATAACATCAGATATGAAACACCATGTCTCTAGTATAACATCAGATATAGATATGAAACACCATGTCCCTAGTATAACATCAGATATGAAACACCATGTCTCTAGTATAACATCAGATATGAAACACCATGTCTCTAGTTTAACATCAGATATAGATATGAAACACCATGTCTCTAGTATAACATCAGATATAGATATGAAACACCATGTCTCTAGTATAACATCAGATATAGATATGAAACACCATGTCCCTAGTATAACATCAGATATGAAACACCATGTCTCTAGTATAACATCAGATATAGATATGAAACACCATGTCTCTAGTATAACATCAGATATAGATATGAAACACCATGTCCCTAGTATAACATCAGATATGAAACACCATGTCTCTAGTATAACATCAGATATGAAACACCATGTCTCTAGTATAACATCAGATATGAAACACCATGTCTCTAGTATAACATCAGATATGAAACACCATGTCCCTAGTATAACATCAGATATAGATATGAAACACCATGTCTCTAGTATAACATCAGATATGAAACACCATGTCTCTAGTATAACATCAGATATAGATATGAAACACCATGTCCCTAGTATAACATCAGATATAGATATGAAACACCATGTCTCTAGTATAACATCAGATATAGATATGAAACACCATGTCTCTAGTATAACATCAGATATAGATATGAAACACCATGTCTCTAGTATAACATCAGATATGAAACACCATGTCTCTAGTATAACATCAGATATGAAACACCATGTCTCTAGTATAACATCAGATATGAAACACCATGTCTCTAGTATAACATCAGATATGAAACACCATGTCTCTAGTATAACATCAGATATGAAACACCATGTCCCTAGTATAACATCAGATATGAAACACCATGTCTCTAGTATAACATCAGATATGATACACCATGTCTCTAGTATAACATCAGATATAGATCTAATACACCATGTCCCTAGTATAACATCAGATATAGATATGAAACACCATGTCTCTAGTATAACATCAGATATAGATATGAAACACCATGTCCCTAGTATAACATCAGATATAGATATGAAACGCCATGTCCCTAGTATAACATCAGATATGAAACACCATGTCTCTAGTATAACATCAGATATAGATATGAAACACCATGTCCCTAGTATAACATCAGATATGAAACACCATGTCTCTAGTATAACATCAGATATAGATATGAAACACCATGTCTCTAGTATAACATCAGATATAGATATGAAACACCATGTCTCTAGTATAACATCAGATATAGATATGAAACACCATGTCTCTAGTATAACATCAGATATGAAACACCATGTCCCTAGTATAACATCAGATATAGATATGAAACACCATGTCTCTAGTATAACATCAGATATGAAACACCATGTCTCTAGTATAACATCAGATATAGATATGAAACACCATGTCCCTAGTATAACATCAGATATGAAACACCATGTCTCTAGTATAACATCAGATATGAAACACCATGTCCCTAGTATAACATCAGATATGAAACACCATGTCTCTAGTATAACATCAGATATAGATATGAAACACCATGTCTCTAGTATAACATCAGATATGAAACACCATGTCTCTAGTATAACATCAGATATAGATATGAAACACCATGTCCCTAGTATAACATCAGATATGAAACACCATGTCTCTAGTATAACATCAGATATAGATATGAAACACCATGTCTCTAGTATAACATCAGATATAGATATGAAACACCATGTCTCTAGTATAACATCAGATATGAAACACCATGTCTCTAGTATAACATCAGATATGAAACACCATGTCTCTAGTATAACATCAGATATGAAACACCATGTCCCTAGTATAACATCAGATATAGATATGAAACACCATGTCTCTAGTATAATATCAGATATGAAACACCATGTCTCTAGTATAACATCAGATATAGATATGAAACACCATGTCCCTAGTATAACATCAGATATGAAACACCATGTCCCTAGTATAACATCAGATATAGATATGAAACACCATGTCTCTAGTATAATATCAGATATGAAACACCATGTCCCTAGTATAACATCAGATATAGATATGAAACACCATGTCTCTAGTATAATATCAGATATGAAACACCATGTCTCTAGTATAACATCAGATATAGATATGAAACACCATGTCTCTAGTATAACATCAGATATGAAACACCATGTCCCTAGTATAACATCAGATATAGATATGAAACACCATGTCTCTAGTATAATATCAGATATGAAACACCATGTCTCTAGTATAACATCAGATATGAAACACCATGTCTCTAGTATAACATCAGATATAGATATGAAACACCATGTCCCTAGTATAACATCAGATATGAAACACCATGTCCCTAGTATAACATCAGATATAGATATGAAACACCACGTCTCTAGTATAACATCAGATATGAAACACCATGTCCCTAGTATAACATCAGATATAGATATGAAACACCATGTCTCTAGTATAACATCAGATATGAAACACCATGTCTCTAGTATAACATCAGATATAGATATGAAACACCATGTCCCTAGTATAACATCAGATATGAAACACCATGTCCCTAGTATAACATCAGATATGAAACACCATGTCTCTAGTATAACATCAGATATAGATATGAAACACCATGTCTCTAGTATAACATCAGATATGAAACACCATGTCCCTAGTATAACATCAGATATGAAACACCATGTCCCTAGTATAACATCAGATATGAAACACCATGTCTCTAGTATAACATCAGATATGAAACACCATGTCTCTAGTATAACATCAGATATGAAACACCATGTCCCTAGTATAACATCAGATATAGATATGATACACCATGTCTCTAGTATAACATCAGATATAGATATGAAACACCATGTCCCTAGTATAACATCAGATATAGATATGATACACCATGTCCCTAGTATAACATCAGATATAGATATGAAACACCATGTCCCTAGTATAACATCAGATATGAAACACCATGTCTCTAGTATAACATCAGATATGAAACACCATGTCCCTAGTATAACATCAGATATGAAACACCATGTCCCTAGTATAACATCAGATATGAAACACCATGTCTCTAGTATAACATCAGATATGAAACACCATGTCTCTAGTATAACATCAGATATGAAACACCATGTCTCTAGTATAACATCAGATATGAAACACCATGTCTCTAGTATAACATCAGATATGAAACACCATGTCTCTAGTATAACATCAGATATAGATATGAAACACCATGTCCCTAGTATAACATCAGATATGAAACACCATGTCCCTAGTATAACATCAGATATAGATATGAAACACCATGTCTCTAGTATAACATCAGATATGAAACACCATGTCTCTAGTATAACATCAGATATGAAACACCATGTCTCTAGTATAACATCAGATATGAAACACCATGTCTCTAGTATAACATCAGATATGAAACACCATGTCTCTAGTATAACATCAGATATAGATATGAAACACCATGTCCCTAGTATAACATCAGATATAGATATGAAACACCATGTCCCTAGTATAACATCAGATATGAAACACCATGTCTCTAGTATAACATCAGATATAGATATGAAACACCATGTCTCTAGTATAACATCAGATATGAAACACCATGTCTCTAGTATAACATCAGATATGAAACACCATGTCTCTAGTATAACATCAGATATGAAACACCATGTCTCTAGTATAACATCAGATATAGATATGAAACACCATGTCCCTAGTATAACATCAGATATGAAACACCATGTCCCTAGTATAACATCAGATATAGATATGAAACACCATGTCTCTAGTATAACATCAGATATGAAACACCATGTCTCTAGTATAACATCAGATATAGAAATGAAACACCATGTCCCTAGTATAACATCAGATATAGATATGAAACACCATGTCTCTAGTATAACATCAGATATGAAACACCATGTCCCTAGTATAACATCAGATATAGATATGAAACACCATGTCTCTAGTATAACATCAGATATAGAAATGAAACACCATGTCCCTAGTATAACATCAGATATGAAACACCATGTCTCTAGTATAACATCAGATATAGATATGAAACACCATGTCTCTAGTATAACATCAGATATAGATATGAAACACCATGTCTCTAGTATAACATCAGATATGAAACACCATGTCTCTAGTATAACATCAGATATAGATATGAAACACCATGTCTCTAGTATAACATCAGATATGAAACACCATGTCTCTAGTATAACATCAGATATGAAATACCATGTCTCTAGTATAACATCAGATATAGATATGAAACACCATGTCTCTAGTATAACATCAGATATGAAACACCATGTCTCTAGTATAACATCAGATATAGATATGAAACACCATGTCTCTAGTATAACATCAGATATGAAACACCATGTCTCTAGTATAACATCAGATATGAAACACCATGTCCCTAGTATAACATCAGATATGAAACACCATGTCTCTAGTATAACATCAGATATGAAACACCATGTCCCTAGTATAACATCAGATATGAAACACCATGTCCCTAGTATAACATCAGATATGAAACACCATGTCCCTAGTATAACATCAGATATGAAACACCATGTCTCTAGTATAACATCAGATATGAAACACCATGTCCCTAGTATAACATCAGATATAGATATGAAACACCATGTCCCTAGTATAACATCAGATATGAAACACCATGTCCCTAGTATAACATCAGATATAGATATGAAACACCATGTCTCTAGTATAACATCAGATATGAAACACCATGTCCCTAGTATAACATCAGATATGAAACACCATGTCCCTAGTATAACATCAGATATGAAACACCATGTCTCTAGTATAACATCAGATATGAAACACCATGTCCCTAGTATAACATCAGATATAGATATGAAACACCATGTCCCTAGTATAACATCAGATATGAAACACCATGTCTCTAGTATAACATCAGATATAGATATGAAACACCATGTCTCTAGTATAACATCAGATATAGATATGAAACACCATGTCTCTAGTATAACATCAGATATAGATATGAAACACCATGTCTCTAGTATAACATCAGATATGAAACACCATGTCTCTAGTATAACATCAGATATAGATATGAAACACCATGTCTCTAGTATAACATCAGATATAGATATGAAACACCATGTCCCTAGTATAACATCAGATATAGATATGAAACACCATGTCCCTAGTATAACATCAGATATAGATATGAAACACCATGTCCCTAGTATAACATCAGATATAGATATGAAACACCATGTCCCTAGTATAACATCAGATATGAAACACCATGTCTCTAGTATAACATCAGATATAGATATGAAACACCATGTCCCTAGTATAACATCAGATATAGATATGAAACACCATGTCCCTAGTATAACATCAGATATAGATATGAAACACCATGTCCCTAGTATAACATCAGATATAGATATGAAACACCATGTCCCTAGTATAACATCAGATATAGATATGAAACACCATGTCCCTAGTATAACATCAGATATAGATATGAAACACCATGTCCCTAGTATAACATCAGATATAGATATGAAACACCATGTCCCTAGTATAACATCAGATATAGATATGAAACACCATGTCCCTAGTATAACATCAGATATAGATATGAAACACCATGTCCCTAGTATAACATCAGATATAGATATGAAACACCATGTCCCTAGTATAACATCAGATATAGATATGAAACACCATGTCCCTAGTATAACATCAGATATAGATATGAAACACCATGTCCCTAGTATAACATCAGATATAGATATGAAACACCATGTCCCTAGTATAACATCAGATATGAAACACCATGTCTCTAGTATAACATCAGATATAGATATGAAACACCATGTCCCTAGTATAACATCAGATATAGATATGAAACACCATGTCCCTAGTATAACATCAGATATGAAACACCATGTCTCTAGTATAACATCAGATATGAAACACCATGTCTCTAGTATAACATCAGATATAGATATGAAACACCATGTCTCTAGTATAACATCAGATATAGATATGAAACACCATGTCCCTAGTATAACATCAGATATGAAACACCATGTCTCTAGTATAACATCAGATATGAAACACCATGTCTCTAGTATAACATCAGATATAGATATGAAACACCATGTCCCTAGTATAACATCAGATATAGATATGAAACACCATGTCCCTAGTATAACATCAGATATAGATATGAAACACCATGTCTCTAGTATAACATCAGATATAGATATGAAACACCATGTCCCTAGTAAAACATCAGATATGAAACACCATGTCTCTAGTATAACATCAGATATGAAACACCATGTCCCTAGTATAACATCAGATATGAAACACCATGTCTCTAGTATAACATCAGATATAGATATGAAACACCATGTCCCTAGTAAAACATCAGATATGAAACACCATGTCCCTAGTATAACATCAGATATAGATATGAAACACCATGTCTCTAGTATAACATCAGATATAGATATGAAACACCATGTCCCTAGTATAACATCAGATATGAAACACCATGTCCCTAGTAAAACATCAGATATGAAACACCATGTCTCTAGTATAACATCAGATATAGATATGAAACACCATGTCCCTAGTATAACATCAGATATGAAACACCATGTCTCTAGTATAACATCAGATATAGATATGAAACACCATGTCTCTAGTATAACATCAGATATAGATATGAAACACCATGTCCCTAGTATAACATCAGATATGAAACACCATGTCTCTAGTATAACATCAGATATGAAACACCATGTCCCTAGTATAACATCAGATATAGATATGAAACACCATGTCCCTAGTATAACATCAGATATAGATATGAAACACCATGTCTCTAGTATAACACCAGATATGAAACACCATGTCTCTAGTATAACATCAGATATGAAACACCATGTCTCTAGTATAACATCAGATATGAAACACCATGCCCCTAGTATAACATCAGATATGAAACACCATGTCTCTAGTATAACATCAGATATGAAACACCATGTCCCTAGTATAACACCAGATATGAAACACCATGTCTCTAGTATAACATCAGATATGAAACACCATGTCCCTAGTATAGCATCAGATATAGATATGAAACACCATGTCTCTAGTATAACATCAGATATAGATATGAAACACCATGTCTCTAGTATAACATCAGATATAGATATGAAACACCATGTCTCTAGTATAACATCAGATATGAAACACCATGTCCCTAGTATAACATCAGATATGAAACACCATGTCTCTAGTATAACATCAGATATAGATATGAAACACCATGTCTCTAGTATAACATCAGATATGAAACACCATGTCTCTAGTATAACATCAGATATAGATATGAAACACCATGTTCCTAGTATAACATCAGATATAGATATGAAACACCATGTCTCTAGTATAACATCAGATATGAAACACCATGTCCCTAGTATAACATCAGATATAGATATGAAACACCATGTCCCTAGTATAACATCAGATATGAAACACCATGTCCCTTGTATAACATCAGATATAGATATGATACACCATGTCCCTAGTATAACATCAGATATGAAACACCATGTCTCTAGTATAACATCAGATATGAAACACCATGTCCCTAGTATAACATCAGATATAGATATGAAACACCATGTCCCTAGTATAACATCAGATATGAAACACCATGTCCCTAGTATAACATCAGATATGAAACACCATGTCCCTAGTATAACATCAGATATGAAACACCATGTCCCTAGTATAACATCAGATATGAAACACCATGTCTCTAGTATAACATCAGATATAGATATGAAACACCATGTCCCTAGTAAAACATCAGATATGAAACACCATGTCCCTAGTATAACATCAGATATAGATATGAAACACCATGTCTCTAGTATAACATCAGATATAGATATGAAACACCATGTCCCTAGTATAACATCAGATATGAAACACCATGTCCCTAGTAAAACATCAGATATGAAACACCATGTCTCTAGTATAACATCAGATATAGATATGAAACACCATGTCCCTAGTATAACATCAGATATAGATATGAAACACCATGTCTCTAGTATAACACCAGATATGAAACACCATGTCTCTAGTATAACATCAGATATGAAACACCATGTCTCTAGTATAACATCAGATATGAAACACCATGCCCCTAGTATAACATCAGATATGAAACACCATGTCTCTAGTATAACATCAGATATGAAACACCATGTCCCTAGTATAACACCAGATATGAAACACCATGTCTCTAGTATAACATCAGATATGAAACACCATGTCCCTAGTATAGCATCAGATATGAAACACCATGTCTCTAGTATAACATCAGATATAGATATGAAACACCATGTCTCTAGTATAACATCAGATATGAAACACCATGTCCCTAGTATAACATCAGATATGAAACACCATGTCTCTAGTATAACATCAGATATAGATATGAAACACCATGTCTCTAGTATAACATCAGATATGAAACACCATGTCTCTAGTATAACATCAGATATAGATATGAAACACCATGTTCCTAGTATAACATCAGATATAGATATGAAACACCATGTCTCTAGTATAACATCAGATATGAAACACCATGTCCCTAGTATAACATCAGATATAGATATGAAACACCATGTCCCTAGTATAACATCAGATATGAAACACCATGTCCCTAGTATAACATCAGATATAGATATGATACACCATGTCCCTAGTATAACATCAGATATGAAACACCATGTCTCTAGTATAACATCAGATATGAAACACCATGTCTCTAGTATAACATCAGATATAGATATGAAACACCATGTCCCTAGTATAACATCAGATATAGATATGAAACACCATGTCCCTAGTATAACATCAGATATAGATATGAAACACCATGTCCCTAGTATAACATCAGATATGAAACACCATGTCCCTAGTATAACATCAGATATGAAACACCATGTCCCTAGTATAACATCAGATATGAAACACCATGTCCCTAGTATAACATCAGATATGAAACACCATGTCTCTAGTATAACATCAGATATAGATATGAAACACCATGTCCCTAGTATAACATCAGATATGAAACACCATGTCCCTAGTATAACATCAGATATGAAACACCATGTCCCTAGTATAACATCAGATATGAAACACCATGTCTCTAGTATAACATCAGATATGAAACACCATGTCTCTAGTATAACATCAGATATGAAACACCATGTCCCTAGTATAACATCAGATATGAAACACCATGTCCCTAGTATAACATCAGATATGAAACACCATGTCTCTAGTATAACATCAGATATGAAACACCATGTCTCTAGTATAACATCAGATATGAAACACCATGTCCCTAGTATAACATCAGATATAGATATGAAACACCATGTCCCTAGTATAACATCAGATATGAAACACCATGTCTCTAGTATAAAATCAGATATGAAACACCATGTCTCTAGTATAACATCAGATATAGATATGAAACACCATGTCCCTAGTATAACATCAGATATGAAACACCATGTCTCTAGTATAACATCAGATATAGATATGAAACACCATGTCTCTAGTATAACATCAGATATGAAACACCATGTCTCTAGTATAACATCAGATATGAAACACCATGTCTCTAGTATAACATCAGATATAGATATGAAACACCATGTCTCTAGTATAACATCAGATATGAAACACCATGTCTCTAGTATAACATCAGATATAGATATGAAACACCATGTCTCTAGTATAACATCAGATATGAAACACCATGTCTCTAGTATAACATCAGATATGAAACACCATGTCCCTAGTATAACATCAGATATGAAACACCATGTCTCTAGTATAACATCAGATATGAAACACCATGTCCCTAGTATAACATCAGATATGAAACACCATGTCCCTAGTATAACATCAGATATGAAACACCATGTCCCTAGTATAACATCAGATATGAAACACCATGTCTCTAGTATAACATCAGATATGAAACACCATGTCCCTAGTATAACATCAGATATAGATATGAAACACCATGTCCCTAGTATAACATCAGATATGAAACACCATGTCCCTAGTATAACATCAGATATAGATATGAAACACCATGTCTCTAGTATAACATCAGATATGAAACACCATGTCTCTAGTATAACATCAGATATGAAACACCATGTCCCTAGTATAACATCAGATATAGATATGAAACACCATGTCCCTAGTATAACATCAGATATGAAACACCATGTCCCTAGTATAACATCAGATATGAAACACCATGTCCCTAGTATAACATCAGATATGAAACACCATGTCCCTAGTATAACATCAGATATGAAACACCATGTCTCTAGTATAACATCAGATATAGATATGAAACACCATGTCCCTAGTATAACATCAGATATGAAACACCATGTCCCTAGTATAACATCATATATGAAACACCATGTCTCTAGTATAACATCAGATATGAAACACCATGTCCCTAGTATAACATCAGATATGAAACACCATGTCCCTAGTATAACATCAGATATGAAACACCATGTCCCTAGTATAACATCAGATATGAAACACCATGTCTCTAGTATAACATCAGATATGAAACACCATGTCTCTAGTATAACATCAGATATGAAACACCATGTCCCTAGTATAACATCAGATATAGATATGAAACACCATGTCCCTAGTATAACATCAGATATGAAACACCATGTCTCTAGTATAAAATCAGATATGAAACACCATGTCTCTAGTATAACATCAGATATAGATATGAAACACCATGTCCCTAGTATAACATCAGATATGAAACACCATGTCTCTAGTATAACATCAGATATGAAACACCATGTCCCTAGTATAACATCAGATATGAAACACCACGTCCCTAGTATAACATCAGATATAGATATGAAACACCATGTCTCTAGTATAACATCAGATATAGATATGAAACACCATGTCCCTAGTATAACATCAGATATAGATATGAAACACCATGTCCCTAGTATAACATCAGATATGAAACACCATGTCTCTAGTATAACATCAGATATGAAACACCATGTCTCTAGTATAACATCAGATATAGATATGAAACACCATGTCCCTAGTATAACATCAGATATGAAACACCATGTCTCTAGTATAACATCAGATATAGATATGAAACACCATGTCCCTAGTATAACATCAGATATGAAACACCATGTCTCTAGTATAACATCAGATATAGATATGAAACACCATGTCCCTAGTATAACATCAGATATGAAACACCATGTCTCTAGTATAACATCAGATATGAAACACCATGTCTCTAGTATAACATCAGATATGAAACACCATGTCTCTAGTATAACATCAGATATGAAACACCATGTCTCTAGTATAACATCAGATATAGATATGAAACACCATGTCTCTAGTATAACATCAGATATAGATATGAAACACCATGTCTCTAGTATAACATCAGATATGAAACACCATGTCTCTAGTATAACATCAGATATAGATATGAAACACCATGTCTCTAGTATAACATCAGATATAGATATGAAACACCATGTCCCTAGTATAACATCAGATATAGATATGAAACACCATGTCCCTAGTATAACATCAGATATAGATATGAAACACCATGTCTCTAGTATAACATCAGATATAGATATGAAACACCATGTCCCTAGTATAACATCAGATATGAAACACCATGTCCCTAGTATAACATCAGATATAGATATGAAACACCATGTCCCTAGTATAACATCAGATATAGATATGAAACACCATGTCTCTAGTATAACATCAGATATAGATATGAAACACCATGTCTCTAGTATAACATCAGATATAGATATGAAACACCATGTCTCTAGTATAACATCAGATATGAAACACCATGTCTCTAGTATAACATCAGATATGAAACACCATGTCTCTAGTATAACATCAGATATAGATATGAAACACCATGTCTCTAGTATAACATCAGATATGAAACACCATGTCTCTAGTATAACATCAGATATAGATATGAAACACCATGTCTCTAGTATAACATCAGATATGAAACACCATGTCTCTAGTATAACATCAGATATGAAACACCATGTCCCTAGTATAACATCAGATATGAAACACCATGTCTCTAGTATAACATCAGATATGAAACACCATGTCCCTAGTATAACATCAGATATGAAACACCATGTCCCTAGTATAACATCAGATATGAAACACCATGTCCCTAGTATAACATCAGATATGAAACACCATGTCTCTAGTATAACATCAGATATGAAACACCATGTCCCTAGTATAACATCAGATATAGATATGAAACACCATGTCCCTAGTATAACATCAGATATGAAACACCATGTCCCTAGTATAACATCAGATATAGATATGAAACACCATGTCTCTAGTATAAAATCAGATATGAAACACCATGTCTCTAGTATAACATCAGATATGAAACACCATGTCCCTAGTATAACATCAGATATAGATATGAAACACCATGTCCCTAGTATAACATCAGATATGAAACACCATGTCCCTAGTATAACATCAGATATGAAACACCATGTCCCTAGTATAACATCAGATATGAAACACCATGTCTCTAGTATAACATCAGATATAGATATGAAACACCATGTCCCTAGTATAACATCAGATATGAAACACCATGTCCCTAGTATAACATCATATATGAAACACCGTGTCTCTAGTATAACATCAGATATGAAACACCATGTCCCTAGTATAACATCAGATATGAAACACCATGTCCCTAGTATAACATCAGATATGAAACACCATGTCCCTAGTATAACATCAGATATGAAACACCATGTCTCTAGTATAACATCAGATATGAAACACCATGTCTCTAGTATAACATCAGATATGAAACACCATGTCCCTAGTATAACATCAGATATAGATATGAAACACCATGTCCCTAGTATAACATCAGATATGAAACACCATGTCTCTAGTATAAAATCAGATATGAAACACCATGTCTCTAGTATAACATCAGATATAGATATGAAACACCATGTCCCTAGTATAACATCAGATATGAAACACCATGTCTCTAGTATAACATCAGATATGAAACACCATGTCCCTAGTATAACATCAGATATGAAACACCACGTCCCTAGTATAACATCAGATATAGATATGAAACACCATGTCTCTAGTATAACATCAGATATAGATATGAAACACCATGTCCCTAGTATAACATCAGATATAGATATGAAACACCATGTCCCTAGTATAACATCAGATATGAAACACCATGTCTCTAGTATAACATCAGATATAGATATGAAACACCATGTCCCTAGTATAACATCAGATATGAAACACCATGTCTCTAGTATAACATCAGATATAGATATGAAACACCATGTCCCTAGTATAACATCAGATATGAAACACCATGTCTCTAGTATAACATCAGATATGAAACACCATGTCTCTAGTATAACATCAGATATGAAACACCATGTCTCTAGTATAACATCAGATATGAAACACCATGTCTCTAGTATAACATCAGATATAGATATGAAACACCATGTCTCTAGTATAACATCAGATATAGATATGAAACACCATGTCTCTAGTATAACATCAGATATGAAACACCATGTCTCTAGTATAACATCAGATATAGATATGAAACACCATGTCTCTAGTATAACATCAGATATAGATATGAAACACCATGTCCCTAGTATAACATCAGATATAGATATGAAACACCATGTCCCTAGTATAACATCAGATATAGATATGAAACACCATGTCTCTAGTATAACATCAGATATAGATATGAAACACCATGTCCCTAGTATAACATCAGATATGAAACACCATGTCCCTAGTATAACATCAGATATAGATATGAAACACCATGTCCCTAGTATAACATCAGATATAGATATGAAACACCATGTCTCTAGTATAACATCAGATATAGATATGAAACACCATGTCTCTAGTATAACATCAGATATAGATATGAAACACCATGTCCCTAGTATAACATCAGATATGAAACACCATGTCTCTAGTATAACATCAGATATGAAACACCATGTCTCTAGTATAACATCAGATATAGATATGAAACACCATGTCTCTAGTATAACATCAGATATGAAACACCATGTCTCTAGTATAACATCAGATATAGATATGAAACACCATGTCTCTAGTATAACATCAGATATAGATATGAAACACCATGTCTCTAGTATAACATCAGATATAGATATGAAACACCATGTCTCTAGTATAACATCAGATATGAAACACCATGTCTCTAGTATAACATCAGATATAGATATGAAACACCATGTCCCTAGTATAACATCAGATATAGATATGAAACACCATGTCCCTAGTATAACATCAGATATAGATATGAAACACCATGTCCCTAGTATAACATCAGATATGAAACACCATGTCTCTAGTATAACATCAGATATGAAACACCATGTCCCTAGTAAAACATCAGATATGAAACACCATGTCTCTAGTATAACATCAGATATGAAACACCATGTCCCTAGTATAACATCAGATATGAAACACCATGTCTCTAGTATAACATCAGATATAGATATGAAACACCATGTCCCTAGTAAAACATCAGATATGAAACACCATGTCCCTAGTATAACATCAGATATAGATATGAAACACCATGTCTCTAGTATAACATCAGATATAGATATGAAACACCATGTCCCTAGTATAACATCAGATATGAAACACCATGTCCCTAGTAAAACATCAGATATGAAACACCATGTCTCTAGTATAACATCAGATATAGATATGAAACACCATGTCCCTAGTATAACATCAGATATGAAACACCATGTCTCTAGTATAACATCAGATATAGATATGAAACACCATGTCTCTAGTATAACATCAGATATAGATATGAAACACCATGTCCCTAGTATAACATCAGATATGAAACACCATGTCTCTAGTATAACATCAGATATGAAACACCATGTCCCTAGTATAACATCAGATATAGATATGAAACACCATGTCCCTAGTATAACATCAGATATAGATATGAAACACCATGTCTCTAGTATAACACCAGATATGAAACACCATGTCTCTAGTATAACATCAGATATGAAACACCATGTCTCTAGTATAACATCAGATATGAAACACCATGCCCCTAGTATAACATCAGATATGAAACACCATGTCTCTAGAATAACATCAGATATGAAACACCATGTCCCTAGTATAACACCAGATATGAAACACCATGTCTCTAGTATAACATCAGATATGAAACACCATGTCCCTAGTATAGCATCAGATATGAAACACCATGTCTCTAGTATAACATCAGATATAGATATGAAACACCATGTCTCTAGTATAACATCAGATATGAAACACCATGTCCCTAGTATAACATCAGATATGAAACACCATGTCTCTAGTATAACATCAGATATAGATATGAAACACCATGTCTCTAGTATAACATCAGATATGAAACACCATGTCTCTAGTATAACATCAGATATAGATATGAAACACCATGTTCCTAGTATAACATCAGATATAGATATGAAACACCATGTCTCTAGTATAACATCAGATATGAAACACCATGTCCCTAGTATAACATCAGATATAGATATGAAACACCATGTCCCTAGTATAACATCAGATATGAAACACCATGTCCCTAGTATAACATCAGATATGAAACACCATGTCCCTAGTATAACATCAGATATGAAACACCATGTCCCTAGTATAACATCAGATATGAAACACCATGTCTCTAGTATAACATCAGATATAGATATGAAACACCATGTCCCTAGTATAACATCAGATATGAAACACCATGTCCCTAGTATAACATCATATATGAAACACCATGTCTCTAGTATAACATCAGATATGAAACACCATGTCCCTAGTATAACATCAGATATGAAACACCATGTCCCTAGTATAACATCAGATATGAAACACCATGTCCCTAGTATAACATCAGTTATGAAACACCATGTCTCTAGTATAACATCAGATATGAAACACCATGTCTCTAGTATAACATCAGATATGAAACACCATGTCCCTAGTATAACATCAGATATAGATATGAAACACCATGTCCCTAGTATAACATCAGATATGAAACACCATGTCTCTAGTATAAAATCAGATATGAAACACCATGTCTCTAGTATAACATCAGATATAGATATGAAACACCATGTCCCTAGTATAACATCAGATATGAAACACCATGTCTCTAGTATAACATCAGATATAGATATGAAACACCATGTCTCTAGTATAACATCAGATATGAAACACCATGTCTCTAGTATAACATCAGATATGAAACACCATGTCTCTAGTATAACATCAGATATAGATATGAAACACCATGTCTCTAGTATAACATCAGATATGAAACACCATGTCTCTAGTATAACATCAGATATAGATATGAAACACCATGTCTCTAGTATAACATCAGATATGAAACACCATGTCTCTAGTATAACATCAGATATGAAACACCATGTCCCTAGTATAACATCAGATATGAAACACCATGTCTCTAGTATAACATCAGATATGAAACACCATGTCCCTAGTATAACATCAGATATGAAACACCATGTCCCTAGTATAACATCAGATATGAAACACCATGTCCCTAGTATAACATCAGATATGAAACACCATGTCTCTAGTATAACATCAGATATGAAACACCATGTCCCTAGTATAACATCAGATATAGATATGAAACACCATGTCCCTAGTATAACATCAGATATGAAACACCATGTCCCTAGTATAACATCAGATATAGATATGAAACACCATGTCTCTAGTATAACATCAGATATGAAACACCATGTCTCTAGTATAACATCAGATATGAAACACCATGTCCCTAGTATAACATCAGATATAGATATGAAACACCATGTCCCTAGTATAACATCAGATATGAAACACCATGTCCCTAGTATAACATCAGATATGAAACACCATGTCCCTAGTATAACATCAGATATGAAACACCATGTCCCTAGTATAACATCAGATATGAAACACCATGTCTCTAGTATAACATCAGATATAGATATGAAACACCATGTCCCTAGTATAACATCAGATATGAAACACCATGTCCCTAGTATAACATCATATATGAAACACCATGTCTCTAGTATAACATCAGATATGAAACACCATGTCCCTAGTATAACATCAGATATGAAACACCATGTCCCTAGTATAACATCAGATATGAAACACCATGTCCCTAGTATAACATCAGATATGAAACACCATGTCTCTAGTATAACATCAGATATGAAACACAATGTCTCTAGTATAACATCAGATATGAAACACCATGTCCCTAGTATAACATCAGATATAGATATGAAACACCATGTCCCTAGTATAACATCAGATATGAAACACCATGTCTCTAGTATAAAATCAGATATGAAACACCATGTCTCTAGTATAACATCAGATATAGATATGAAACACCATGTCCCTAGTATAACATCAGATATGAAACACCATGTCTCTAGTATAACATCAGATATGAAACACCATGTCCCTAGTATAACATCAGATATGAAACACCACGTCCCTAGTATAACATCAGATATAGATATGAAACACCATGTCTCTAGTATAACATCAGATATAGATATGAAACACCATGTCCCTAGTATAACATCAGATATAGATATGAAACACCATGTCCCTAGTATAACATCAGATATGAAACACCATGTCTCTAGTATAACATCAGATATGAAACACCATGTCTCTAGTATAACATCAGATATAGATATGAAACACCATGTCCCTAGTATAACATCAGATATGAAACACCATGTCTCTAGTATAACATCAGATATAGATATGAAACACCATGTCCCTAGTATAACATCAGATATGAAACACCATGTCTCTAGTATAACATCAGATATATATATGAAACACCATGTCCCTAGTATAACATCAGATATGAAACACCATGTCTCTAGTATAACATCAGATATGAAACACCATGTCTCTAGTATAACATCAGATATGAAACACCATGTCTCTAGTATAACATCAGATATGAAACACCATGTCTCTAGTATAACATCAGATATAGATATGAAACACCATGTCTCTAGTATAACATCAGATATAGATATGAAACACCATGTCTCTAGTATAACATCAGATATAGATATGAAACACCATGTCTCTAGTATAACATCAGATATGAAACACCATGTCTCTAGTATAACATCAGATATAGATATGAAACACCATGTCTCTAGTATAACATCAGATATAGATATGAAACACCATGTCCCTAGTATAACATCAGATATAGATATGAAACACCATGTCCCTAGTATAACATCAGATATAGATATGAAACACCATGTCTCTAGTATAACATCAGATATAGATATGAAACACCATGTCCCTAGTATAACATCAGATATGAAACACCATGTCCCTAGTATAACATCAGATATAGATATGAAACACCATGTCTCTAGTATAACATCAGATATAGATATGAAACACCATGTCTCTAGTATAACATCAGATATAGATATGAAACACCATGTCCCTAGTATAACATCAGATATGAAACACCATGTCTCTAGTATAACATCAGATATGAAACACCATGTCTCTAGTATAACATCAGATATGAAACACCATGTCTCTAGTATAACATCAGATATGAAACACCATGTCTCTAGTATAACATCAGATATGAAACACCATGTCCCTAGTATAACATCAGATATGAAACACCATGTCCCTAGTATAACATCAGATATAGATATGAAACACCATGTCTCTAGTATAACATCAGATATGAAACACCATGTCTCTAGTATAACATCAGATATGAAACACCATGTCTCTAGTATAACATCAGATATAGATATGAAACACCATGTCTCTAGTATAACATCAGATATGAAACACCATGTCTCTAGTATAACATCAGATATAGATATGAAACACCATGTCCCTAGTATAACATCAGATATAGATATGAAACACCATGTCTCTAGTATAACATCAGATATGAAACACCATGTCTCTAGTATAACATCAGATATGAAACACCATGTCCCTAGTATAAGATCAGATATAGATATGAAACACCATGTCCCTAGTATAACATCAGATATAGATATGAAACACCATGTCTCTAGTATAAGATCAGATATGAAACACCATGTCTCTAGTATAACATCAGATATGAAACACCATGTCTCTAGTATAACACCAGATATGAAACACCATGTCCCTAGTATAACATCAGATATGAAACACCATGTCCCTAGTATAACATCAGATATGAAACACCATGTCCCTAGTATAACATCAGATATAGATATGAAACACCATGTCCCTAGTATAACATCAGATATGGATATGAAACACCATGTCCCTAGTATAACATCAGATATAGATATGAAACACCATGTCTCTAGTATAACATCAGATATGAAACACCATGTCTCTAGTATAACATCAGATATAGATATGAAACACCATGTCCCTAGTATAACATCAGATATGAAACACCATGTCTCTAGTATAACATCAGATATAGATATGAAACACCATGTCCCTAGTATAACATCAGATATGAAACACCATGTCCCTAGTATAACATCAGATATAGATATGAAACACCATGTCTCTAGTATAACATCAGATATGAAACACCATGTCTCTAGTATAACATCAGATATGAAACACCATGTCCCTAGTATAACATCAGATATAGATATGAAACACCATGTCCCTAGTATAACATCAGATATGAAACACCATGTCCCTAGTATAACATCAGATATGAAACACCATGTCCCTAGTATAACATCAGATATGAAACACCATGTCCCTAGTATAACATCAGATATGAAACACCATGTCTCTAGTATAACATCAGATATAGATATGAAACACCATGTCCCTAGTATAACATCAGATATGAAACACCATGTCTCTAGTATAACATCAGATATGAAACACCATGTCCCTAGTATAACATCAGATATGAAACACCACGTCCCTAGTATAACATCAGATATAGATATGAAACACCATGTCTCTAGTATAACATCAGATATAGATATGAAACACCATGTCCCTAGTATAACATCAGATATAGATATGAAACACCATGTCCCTAGTATAACATCAGATATGAAACACCATGTCTCTAGTATAACATCAGATATGAAACACCATGTCTCTAGTATAACATCAGATATAGATATGAAACACCATGTCCCTAGTATAACATCAGATATGAAACACCATGTCTCTAGTATAACATCAGATATAGATATGAAACACCATGTCTCTAGTATAACATCAGATATGAAACACCATGTCTCTAGTATAACATCAGATATGAAACACCATGTCTCTAGTATAACATCAGATATAGATATGAAACACCATGTCTCTAGTATAACATCAGATATAGATATGAAACACCATGTCTCTAGTATAACATCAGATATGAAACACCATGTCTCTAGTATAACATCAGATATAGATATGAAACACCATGTCTCTAGTATAACATCAGATATAGATATGAAACACCATGTCCCTAGTATAACATCAGATATAGATATGAAACACCATGTCCCTAGTATAACATCAGATATAGATATGAAACACCATGTCTCTAGTATAACATCAGATATAGATATGAAACACCATGTCCCTAGTATAACATCAGATATGAAACACCATGTCTCTAGTATAACATCAGATATGAAACACCATGTCTCTAGTATAACATCAGATATGAAACACCATGTCTCTAGTATAACATCAGATATGAAACACCATGTCTCTAGTATAACATCAGATATGAAACACCATGTCCCTAGTATAACATCAGATATGAAACACCATGTCCCTAGTATAACATCAGATATAGATATGAAACACCATGTCTCTAGTATAACATCAGATATGAAACACCATGTCTCTAGTATAACATCAGATATGAAACACCATGTCTCTAGTATAACATCAGATATAGATAGGAAACACCATGTCCCTAGTATAACATCAGATATAGATATGAAACACCATGTCTCTAGTATAACATCAGATATGAAACACCATGTCTCTAGTATAACATCAGATATGAAACACCATGTCCCTAGTATAAGATCAGATATAGATATGAAACACCATGTCCCTAGTATAACATCAGATATAGATATGAAACACCATGTCTCTAGTATAAGATCAGATATGAAACACCATGTCTCTAGTATAACATCAGATATGAAACACCATGTCTCTAGTATAACACCAGATATGAAACACCATGTCCCTAGTATAACATCAGATATGAAACACCATGTCCCTAGTATAACATCAGATATGAAACACCATGTCCCTAGTATAACATCAGATATAGATATGAAACACCATGTCCCTAGTATAACATCAGATATGGATATGAAACACCATGTCCCTAGTATAACATCAGATATAGATATGAAACACCATGTCTCTAGTATAACATCAGATATGAAACACCATGTCTCTAGTATAACATCAGATATAGATATGAAACACCATGTCCCTAGTATAACATCAGATATGAAACACCATGTCTCTAGTATAACATCAGATATAGATATGAAACACCATGTCCCTAGTATAACATCAGATATGAAACACCATGTCCCTAGTATAACATCAGATATGAAACACCATGTCCCTAGTATAACATCAGATATAGATATGATACACCATGTCCCTAGTATAACATCAGATATAGATATGAAACACCATGTCTCTAGTATAACATCAGATATAGATATGAAACACCATGTCCCTAGTATAACATCAGATATAGATATGAAACACCATGTCTCTAGTATAACATCAGATTTAGATATGAAACACCATGTCCCTAGTATAACATCAGATATGAAACACCATGTCTCTAGTATAACATCAGATATGAAACACCATGTCCCTAGTATAACATCAGATATGAAACAACATGTCTCTAGTATAACATCAGATATGAAACACCATGTCCCTAGTATAACATCAGATATAGATATGAAACACCATGTCCCTAGTATAACATCAGATATGAAACACCATGTCTCTAGTATAACATCAGATATGAAACACCATGTCCCTAGTATAACATCAGATATGAAACACCATGTCCCTAGTATAACATCAGATATAGATATGAAACACCATGTCCCTAGTATAACATCAGATATAGATATGAAACACCATGTCTCTAGTATAACATCAGATATGGATATGAAACACCATGTCCCTAGTATAACATCAGATATGAAACACCATGTCTCTAGTATAACATCAGATATAGATATGAAACACCATGTCTCTAGTATAACATCAGATATGAAACACCATGTCTCTAGTATAACATCAGATATAGATATGAAACACCATGTCCCTAGTATAACATCAGATATGAAACACCATGTCTCTAGTATAACATCAGATATAGATATGAAACACCATGTCTCTAGTATAATATCAGATATGAAACACCATGTCCCTAGTATAACATCAGATATAGATATGAAACACCATGTCCCTAGTATAACATCAGATATAGATATGAAACACCATGTCCCTAGTATAACATCAGATATAGATATGAAACACCATGTCTCTAGTATAACATCAGATATGAAACACCATGTCTCTAGTATAACATCAGATATAGATATGAAACACCATGTCTCTAGTATAACATCAGATATGAAACACCATGTCCCTAGTATAACATCAGATATAGATATGAAACACCATGTCCCTAGTATAACATCAGATATAGATATGAAACACCATGTCCCTAGTATAACATCAGATATAGATATGAAACACCATGTCCCTAGTATAACATCAGATATAGATATGAAACACCATGTCCCTAGTATAACATCAGATATGAAACACCATGTCCCTAGTATAACATCAGATATGAAACACCATGTCCCTAGTATAACATCAGATATGAAACACCATGTCTCTAGTATAACATCAGATATGAAACACCATGTCCCTAGTATAACATCAGATATAGATATGAAACACCATGTCCCTAGTATAACATCAGATATAGATATGAAACACCATGTCTCTAGTATAACATCAGATATAGATATGAAACACCATGTCTCTAGTATAACATCAGATATGAAACACCATGTCCCTAGTATAACATCAGATATGAAACACCATGTCCCTAGTATAACATCAGATATGAAACACCATGTCCCTAGTATAACATCAGATATAGATATGAAACACCATGTCCCTAGTATAACATCAGATATAGATATGAAACACCATGTCTCTAGTATAACATCAGATATAGATATGAAACACCATGTCTCTAGTATAACATCAGATATGAAACACCATGTCCCTAGTATAACATCAGATATGAAACACCATGTCCCTAGTATAACATCAGATATGAAACACCATGTCCCTAGTATAACATCAGATATGATACACCATGTCCCTAGTATAACATCAGATATGAAACACCATGTCCCTAGTATAACATCAGATATGAAACACCATGTCCCTAGTATAACATCAGATATAGATATGAAACACCATGTCCCTAGTATAACATCAGATATAGATATGAAACACCATGTCTCTAGTATAACATCAGATATGAAACACCATGTCTCTAGTATAACATCAGATATAGATATGAAACACCATGTCCCTAGTATAACATCAGATATAGATATGAAACACCATGTCTCTAGTATAACATCAGATATGAAACACCATGTCTCTAGTATAACATCAGATATAGATATGAAACACCATGTCCCTAGTATAACATCAGATATGAAACACCATGTCTCTAGTATAACATCAGATATAGATATGAAACACCATGTCTCTAGTATAACATCAGATATGAAACACCATGTCCCTAGTATAACATCAGATATAGATATGAAACACCATGTCCCTAGTATAACATCAGATATAGATATGAAACACCATGTCCCTAGTATAACATCAGATATGAAACACCATGTCTCTAGTATAACATCAGATATAGATATGAAACACCATGTCTCTAGTATAACATCAGATATGAAACACCATGTCCCTAGTATAACATCAGATATAGATATGAAACACCATGTCCCTAGTATAACATCAGATATAGATATGAAACACCATGTCTCTAGTATAACATCAGATATGAAACACCATGTCTCTAGTATAACATCAGATATGAAACACCATGTCCCTAGTATAACATCAGATATGAAACACCATGTCTCTAGTATAACATCAGATATAGATATGAAACACCATGTCTCTAGTATAACATCAGATATAGATATGAAACACCATGTCTCTAGTATAACATCAGATATAGATATGAAACACCATGTCTCTAGTATAACATCAGATATAGATATGAAACACCATGTCTCTAGTATAACATCAGATATAGATATGAAACACCATGTCTCTAGTATAACATCAGATATAGATATGAAACACCATGTCTCTAGTATAACATCAGATATAGATATGAAACACCATGTCTCTAGTATAACATCAGATATAGATATGAAACACCATGTCCCTAGTATAACATCAGATATGAAACACCATGTCCCTAGTATAACATCAGATATAGATATGAAACACCATGTCTCTAGTATAACATCAGATATGAAACACCATGTCTCTAGTATAACATCAGATATAGATATGAAACACCATGTCTCTAGTATAACATCAGATATGAAACACCATGTCCCTAGTATAACATCAGATATGAAACACCATGTCTCTAGTATAACATCAGATATGAAACACCATGTCTCTAGTATAACATCAGATATAGATATGAAACACCATGTCTCTAGTATAACATCAGATATAGATATGAAACACCATGTCTCTAGTATAACATCAGATATAGATATGAAACACCATGTCTCTAGTATAACATCAGATATAGATATGAAACACCATGTCTCTAGTATAACATCAGATATAGATATGAAACACCATGTCTCTAGTATAACATCAGATATAGATATGAAACACCATGTCTCTAGTATAACATCAGATATAGATATGAAACACCATGTCCCTAGTATAACATCAGATATGAAACACCATGTCTCTAGTATAACATCAGATATGAAACACCATGTCCCTAGTATAACATCAGATATAGATATGAAACACCATGTCCCTAGTATAACATCAGATATGATACACCATGTCCCTAGTATAACATCAGATATAGATATGAAACACCATGTCCCTAGTATAACATCAGATATAGATATGAAACACCATGTCCCTAGTATAACATCAGATATAGATATGAAACACCATGTCCCTAGTATAACATCAGATATGAAACACCATGTCTCTAGTATAACATCAGATATAGATATGAAACACCATGTCTCTAGTATAACATCAGATATGAAACACCATGTCCCTAGTATAACATCAGATATAGATATGAAACACCATGTCTCTAGTATAACATCAGATATAGATATGAAACACCATGTCCCTAGTATAACATCAGATATGAAACACCATGTCCCTAGTATAACATCAGATATGAAACACCATGTCTCTAGTATAACATCAGATATAGATATGAAACACCATGTCCCTAGTATAACATCAGATATAGATATGAAACACCATGTCCCTAGTATAACATCAGATATAGATATGAAACACCATGTCTCTAGTATAACATCAGATATAGATATGAAACACCATGTCTCTAGTATAACATCAGATATAGATATGAAACACCATGTCTCTAGTATAACATCAGATATAGATATGAAACACCATGTCTCTAGTATAACATCAGATATAGATATGAAACACCATGTCCCTAGTATAACATCAGATATGAAACACCATGTCTCTAGTATAACATCAGATATGAAACACCATGTCCCTAGTATAACATCAGATATAGATATGAAACACCATGTCCCTAGTATAACATCAGATATGATACACCATGTCCCTAGTATAACATCAGATATAGATATGAAACACCATGTCCCTAGTATAACATCAGATATAGATATGAAACACCATGTCCCTAGTATAACATCAGATATAGATATGAAACACCATGTCCCTAGTATAACATCAGATATGAAACACCATGTCCCTAGTATAACATCAGATATGAAACACCATGTCTCTAGTATAACATCAGATATAGATATGAAACACCATGTCCCTAGTATAACATCAGATATAGATATGAAACACCATGTCCCTAGTATAACATCAGATATGAAACACCATGTCTCTAGTATAACATCAGATATAGATATGAAACACCATGTCTCTAGTATAACATCAGATATAGATATGAAACACCATGTCCCTAGTATAACATCAGATATGAAACACCATGTCCCTAGTATAACATCAGATATAGATATGAAACACCATGTCCCTAGTATAACATCAGATATGAAACACCATGTCTCTAGTATAACATCAGATATGAAACACCATGTCCCTAGTATAACATCAGATATGAAACACCATGTCCCTAGTATAACATCAGATATAGATATGAAACACCATGTCTCTAGTATAACATCAGATATGAAACACCATGTCCCTAGTATAACATCAGATATAGATATGAAACACCATGTCCCTAGTATAACATCAGATATAGATATGAAACACCATGTCCCTAGTATAACATCAGATATGAAACACCATGTCCCTAGTATAACATCAGATATGAAACACCATGTCCCTAGTATAACATCAGATATGAAACACCATGTCTCTAGTATAACATCAGATATGAAACACCATGTCCCTAGTATAACATCAGATATAGATATGAAACACCATGTCCCTAGTATAACATCAGATATAGATATGAAACACCATGTCTCTAGTATAACATCAGATATAGATATGAAACACCATGTCTCTAGTATAACATCAGATATGAAACACCATGTCCCTAGTATAACATCAGATATGAAACACCATGTCCCTAGTATAACATCAGATATGAAACACCATGTCCCTAGTATAACATCAGATATGATACACCATGTCCCTAGTATAACATCAGATATGAAACACCATGTCCCTAGTATAACATCAGATATGAAACACCATGTCCCTAGTATAACATCAGATATAGATATGAAACACCATGTCCCTAGTATAACATCAGATATAGATATGAAACACCATGTCTCTAGTATAACATCAGATATGAAACACCATGTCTCTAGTATAACATCAGATATAGATATGAAACACCATGTCCCTAGTATAACATCAGATATGAAACACCATGTCTCTAGTATAACATCAGATATAGATATGAAACACCATGTCTCTAGTATAACATCAGATATGAAACACCATGTCCCTAGTATAACATCAGATATAGATATGAAACACCATGTCCCTAGTATAACATCAGATATAGATATGAAACACCATGTCCCTAGTATAACATCAGATATGAAACACCATGTCTCTAGTATAACATCAGATATAGATATGAAACACCATGTCTCTAGTATAACATCAGATATGAAACACCATGTCCCTAGTATAACATCAGATATGAAACACCATGTCTCTAGTATAACATCAGATATGAAACACCATGTCCCTAGTATAACATCAGATATGAAACACCATGTCTCTAGTATAACATCAGATATAGATATGAAACACCATGTCTCTAGTATAACATCAGATATAGATATGAAACACCATGTCTCTAGTATAACATCAGATATAGATATGAAACACCATGTCTCTAGTATAACATCAGATATAGATATGAAACACCATGTCTCTAGTATAACATCAGATATAGATATGAAACACCATGTCTCTAGTATAACATCAGATATAGATATGAAACACCATGTCTCTAGTATAACATCAGATATAGATATGAAACACCATGTCTCTAGTATAACATCAGATATAGATATGAAACACCATGTCCCTAGTATAACATCAGATATGAAACACCATGTCCCTAGTATAACATCAGATATAGATATGAAACACCATGTCTCTAGTATAACATCAGATATGAAACACCATGTCTCTAGTATAACATCAGATATAGATATGAAACACCATGTCTCTAGTATAACATCAGATATGAAACACCATGTCCCTAGTATAACATCAGATATGAAACACCATGTCTCTAGTATAACATCAGATATGAAACACCATGTCTCTAGTATAACATCAGATATGAAACACCATGTCTCTAGTATAACATCAGATATAGATATGAAACACCATGTCTCTAGTATAACATCAGATATAGATATGAAACACCATGTCTCTAGTATAACATCAGATATAGATATGAAACACCATGTCCCTAGTATAACATCAGATATGAAACACCATGTCTCTAGTATAACATCAGATATAGATATGAAACACCATGTCTCTAGTATAACATCAGATATAGATATGAAACACCATGTCCCTAGTATAACATCAGATATGAAACACCATGTCTCTAGTATAACATCAGATATAGATATGAAACACCATGTCTCTAGTATAACATCAGATATAGATATGAAACACCATGTCTCTAGTATAACATCAGATATAGATATGAAACACCATGTCTCTAGTATAACATCAGATATAGATATGAAACACCATGTCTCTAGTATAACATCAGATATAGATATGAAACACCATGTCCCTAGTATAACATCAGATATGAAACACCATGTCTCTAGTATAACATCAGATATGAAACACCATGTCCCTAGTATAACATCAGATATAGATATGAAACACCATGTCCCTAGTATAACATCAGATATGATACACCATGTCCCTAGTATAACATCAGATATAGATATGAAACACCATGTCCCTAGTATAACATCAGATATAGATATGAAACACCATGTCCCTAGTATAACATCAGATATAGATATGAAACACCATGTCCCTAGTATAACATCAGATATGAAACACCATGTCCCTAGTATAACATCAGATATGAAACACCATGTCTCTAGTATAACATCAGATATAGATATGAAACACCATGTCCCTAGTATAACATCAGATATAGATATGAAACACCATGTCCCTAGTATAACATCAGATATGAAACACCATGTCTCTAGTATAACATCAGATATAGATATGAAACACCATGTCTCTAGTATAACATCAGATATAGATATGAAACACCATGTCCCTAGTATAACATCAGATATGAAACACCATGTCCCTAGTATAACATCAGATATAGATATGAAACACCATGTCCCTAGTATAACATCAGATATGAAACACCATGTCTCTAGTATAACATCAGATATGAAACACCATGTCCCTAGTATAACATCAGATATAGATATGAAACACCATGTCCCTAGTATAACATCAGATATGAAACACCATGTCCCTAGTATAACATCAGATATAGATATGAAACACCATGTCTCTAGTATAACATCAGATATGAAACACCATGTCTCTAGTATAACATCAGATATGAAACACCATGTCTCTAGTATAACATCAGATATGAAACACCATGTCCCTAGTATAACATCAGATATGAAACACCATGTCCCTAGTATAACATCAGATATAGATATGAAACACCATGTCCCTAGTATAACATCAGATATGAAACACCATGTCCCTAGTATAACATCAGATATGAAACACCATGTCCCTAGTATAACATCAGATATAGATATGAAACACCATGTCCCTAGTATAACATCAGATATGAAACACCATGTCTCTAGTATAACATCAGATATAGATATGATACACCATGTCCCTAGTATAACATCAGATATGAAACACCATGTCTCTAGTATAACATCAGATATAGATATGAAACACCATGTCCCTAGTATAACATCAGATATAGATATGAAACACCATGTCCCTAGTATAACATCAGATATGAAACACCATGTCTCTAGTATAACATCAGATATGAAACACCATGTCCCTAGTATAACATCAGATATAGATATGAAACACCATGTCCCTAGTATAACATCAGATATGAAACACCATGTCCCTAGTATAACATCAGATATAGATATGAAACACCATGTCCCTAGTATAACATCAGATATGAAACACCATGTCCCTAGTATAACATCAGATATGAAACACCATGTCCCTAGTATAACATCAGATATAGATATGAAACACCATGTCTCTAGTATAACATCAGATATAGATATGAAACACCATGTCCCTAGTATAACATCAGATATGAAACACCATGTCTCTAGTATAACATCAGATATGAAACACCATGTCCCTAGTATAACATCAGATATGAAACACCATGTCTCTAGTATAACATCAGATATGAAACACCATGTCCCTAGTATAACATCAGATATGAAACACCATGTCCCTAGTATAACATCAGATATAGATATGAAACACCATGTCTCTAGTATAACATCAGATATGAAACACCATGTCCCTAGTATAACATCAGATATAGATATGAAACACCATGTCCCTAGTATAACATCAGATATAGATATGAAACACCATGTCCCTAGTATAACATCAGATATGAAACACCATGTCCCTAGTATAACATCAGATATGAAACACCATGTCCCTAGTATAACATCAGATATGAAACACCATGTCTCTAGTATAACATCAGATATGAAACACCATGTCCCTAGTATAACATCAGATATAGATATGAAACACCATGTCCCTAGTATAACATCAGATATAGATATGAAACACCATGTCTCTAGTATAACATCAGATATAGATATGAAACACCATGTCTCTAGTATAACATCAGATATGAAACACCATGTCCCTAGTATAACATCAGATATGAAACACCATGTCCCTAGTATAACATCAGATATGATACACCATGTCCCTAGTATAACATCAGATATGAAACACCATGTCCCTAGTATAACATCAGATATGAAACACCATGTCCCTAGTATAACATCAGATATAGATATGAAACACCATGTCCCTAGTATAACATCAGATATAGATATGAAACACCATGTCTCTAGTATAACATCAGATATGAAACACCATGTCTCTAGTATAACATCAGATATAGATATGAAACACCATGTCCCTAGTATAACATCAGATATAGATATGAAACACCATGTCTCTAGTATAACATCAGATATGAAACACCATGTCTCTAGTATAACATCAGATATAGATATGAAACACCATGTCCCTAGTATAACATCAGATATGAAACACCATGTCCCTAGTATAACATCAGATATAGATATGAAACACCATGTCCCTAGTATAACATCAGATATAGATATGAAACACCATGTCCCTAGTATAACATCAGATATGAAACACCATGTCTCTAGTATAACATCAGATATAGATATGAAACACCATGTCTCTAGTATAACATCAGATATAGATATGAAACACCATGTCTCTAGTATAACATCAGATATAGATATGAAACACCATGTCTCTAGTATAACATCAGATATAGATATGAAACACCATGTCTCTAGTATAACATCAGATATAGATATGAAACACCATGTCTCTAGTATAACATCAGATATAGATATGAAACACCATGTCCCTAGTATAACATCAGATATGAAACACCATGTCCCTAGTATAACATCAGATATAGATATGAAACACCATGTCTCTAGTATAACATCAGATATGAAACACCATGTCTCTAGTATAACATCAGATATAGATATGAAACACCATGTCTCTAGTATAACATCAGATATGAAACACCATGTCCCTAGTATAACATCAGATATGAAACACCATGTCTCTAGTATAACATCAGATATGAAACACCATGTCTCTAGTATAACATCAGATATGAAACACCATGTCTCTAGTATAACATCAGATATAGATATGAAACACCATGTCTCTAGTATAACATCAGATATAGATATGAAACACCATGTCTCTAGTATAACATCAGATATAGATATGAAACACCATGTCCCTAGTATAACATCAGATATGAAACACCATGTCTCTAGTATAACATCAGATATAGATAT
Organism: Salvelinus fontinalis; assembly: GCF_029448725.1. Lineage (NCBI taxonomy): Eukaryota > Metazoa > Chordata > Actinopteri > Salmoniformes > Salmonidae > Salvelinus > Salvelinus fontinalis. The sequence continues at coordinate 2,691,961 of NC_074675.1, forward strand.
GAAACACCATGTCTCTAGTATAACATCAGATATAGATATGAAACACCATGTCCCTAGTATAACATCAGATATGAAACACCATGTCTCTAGTATAACATCAGATATAGATATGAAACACCATGTCTCTAGTATAACATCAGATATAGATATGAAACACCATGTCTCTAGTATAACATCAGATATAGATATGAAACACCATGTCTCTAGTATAACATCAGATATAGATATGAAACACCATGTCTCTAGTATAACATCAGATATAGATATGAAACACCATGTCCCTAGTATAACATCAGATATGAAACACCATGTCTCTAGTATAACATCAGATATGAAACACCATGTCCCTAGTATAACATCAGATATAGATATGAAACACCATGTCCCTAGTATAACATCAGATATGATACACCATGTCCCTAGTATAACATCAGATATAGATATGAAACACCATGTCCCTAGTATAACATCAGATATAGATATGAAACACCATGTCCCTAGTATAACATCAGATATAGATATGAAACACCATGTCCCTAGTATAACATCAGATATGAAACACCATGTCCCTAGTATAACATCAGATATGAAACACCATGTCTCTAGTATAACATCAGATATAGATATGAAACACCATGTCCCTAGTATAACATCAGATATAGATATGAAACACCATGTCCCTAGTATAACATCAGATATGAAACACCATGTCTCTAGTATAACATCAGATATAGATATGAAACACCATGTCTCTAGTATAACATCAGATATAGATATGAAACACCATGTCCCTAGTATAACATCAGATATGAAACACCATGTCCCTAGTATAACATCAGATATAGATATGAAACACCATGTCCCTAGTATAACATCAGATATGAAACACCATGTCTCTAGTATAACATCAGATATGAAACACCATGTCCCTAGTATAACATCAGATATAGATATGAAACACCATGTCCCTAGTATAACATCAGATATGAAACACCATGTCCCTAGTATAACATCAGATATAGATATGAAACACCATGTCTCTAGTATAACATCAGATATGAAACACCATGTCTCTAGTATAACATCAGATATGAAACACCATGTCTCTAGTATAACATCAGATATGAAACACCATGTCCCTAGTATAACATCAGATATGAAACACCATGTCCCTAGTATAACATCAGATATAGATATGAAACACCATGTCCCTAGTATAACATCAGATATGAAACACCATGTCCCTAGTATAACATCAGATATGAAACACCATGTCCCTAGTATAACATCAGATATAGATATGAAACACCATGTCCCTAGTATAACATCAGATATGAAACACCATGTCTCTAGTATAACATCAGATATAGATATGAACACCATGTCCCTAGTATAACATCAGATATGAAACACCATGTCTCTAGTATAACATCAGATATAGATATGAAACACCATGTCCCTAGTATAACATCAGATATAGATATGAAACACCATGTCCCTAGTATAACATCAGATATGAAACACCATGTCTCTAGTATAACATCAGATATGAAACACCATGTCCCTAGTATAACATCAGATATAGATATGAAACACCATGTCCCTAGTATAACATCAGATATGAAACACCATGTCCCTAGTATAACATCAGATATAGATATGAAACACCATGTCCCTAGTATAACATCAGATATGAAACACCATGTCCCTAGTATAACATCAGATATGAAACACCATGTCCCTAGTATAACATCAGATATGAAACACCATGTCCCTAGTATAACATCAGATATGAAACACCATGTCTCTAGTATAACATCAGATATGAAACACCATGTCCCTAGTATAACATCAGATATAGATATGAAACACCATGTCCCTAGTATAACATCAGATATAGATATGAAACACCATGTCCCTAGTATAACATCAGATATAGATATGAAACACCATGTCTCTAGTATAACATCAGATATGAAACACCATGTCCCTAGTATAACATCAGATATGAAACACCATGTCCCTAGTATAACATCAGATATGAAACACCATGTCCCTAGTATAACATCAGATATGATACACCATGTCCCTAGTATAACATCAGATATGAAACACCATGTCCCTAGTATAACATCAGATATGAAACACCATGTCCCTAGTATAACATCAGATATAGATATGAAACACCATGTCCCTAGTATAACATCAGATATAGATATGAAACACCATGTCTCTAGTATAACATCAGATATGAAACACCATGTCTCTAGTATAACATCAGATATAGATATGAAACACCATGTCCCTAGTATAACATCAGATATGAAACACCATGTCTCTAGTATAACATCAGATATAGATATGAAACACCATGTCTCTAGTATAACATCAGATATGAAACACCATGTCCCTAGTATAACATCAGATATAGATATGAAACACCATGTCCCTAGTATAACATCAGATATAGATATGAAACACCATGTCCCTAGTATAACATCAGATATGAAACACCATGTCTCTAGTATAACATCAGATATAGATATGAAACACCATGTCTCTAGTATAACATCAGATATGAAACACCATGTCCCTAGTATAACATCAGATATGAAACACCATGTCTCTAGTATAACATCAGATATGAAACACCATGTCCCTAGTATAACATCAGATATGAAACACCATGTCTCTAGTATAACATCAGATATAGATATGAAACACCATGTCTCTAGTATAACATCAGATATAGATATGAAACACCATGTCTCTAGTATAACATCAGATATAGATATGAAACACCATGTCTCTAGTATAACATCAGATATAGATATGAAACACCATGTCTCTAGTATAACATCAGATATAGATATGAAACACCATGTCTCTAGTATAACATCAGATATAGATATGAAACACCATGTCCCTAGTATAACATCAGATATGAAACACCATGTCCCTAGTATAACATCAGATATAGATATGAAACACCATGTCTCTAGTATAACATCAGATATGAAACACCATGTCTCTAGTATAACATCAGATATAGATATGAAACACCATGTCTCTAGTATAACATCAGATATGAAACACCATGTCCCTAGTATAACATCAGATATAGATATGAAACACCATGTCCCTAGTATAACATCAGATATAGATATGAAACACCATGTCTCTAGTATAACATCAGATATGAAACACCATGTCCCTAGTA
>NC_074675.1:2695280-2697780 GCF_029448725.1 Salvelinus fontinalis
AACAGGAGTAAAAACGTGACTGAATAATTCTGTATGTACACCAACTGTTTCCTGTTTGGTCTGAGAAGGACGTGGTCGGCCTTTAGACAGAAACCCAGCTGGGAATTGAAAAGCATTTCCCCCCCTGTACTCTCCTCCCTCTCTCCACCTCTCCCCCATCGCCCTGTACTCTCCTCCCTCTCTCCACCTCTCCCCCATCCCCCTGTACTCTCCTCCCTCTCTCCACCTCTCCCCCCACCCCCCTGTACTCTCCTCCCTCTCTCCACCTCTCCCCCATCGCCCTGTACTCTCCTCCCTCTCTCCACCTCTCCCCCATCCCCCTGTACACTCCTCCCTCTCTCCACCTCTCCCCCATCCCCCAGTACACTCCTCCCTCTCTCCACCTCTCCCCCATCGCCCTGTACTCTCCTCCCTCTCTCCACCTCTCCCCCATCCCCCTGTACTCTCCTCCCTCTCTCCACCTCTCCCCCATCCCCCTGTACTCTCCTCCCTCTCTCCACCTCTCTCCCACCCCCCTGTACTCTCCTCCCTCTCTCCACCTCTCCCCCATCGCCCTGTACTCTCCTCCCTCTCTCCACCTCTCCCCCCTGTACTCTCCTCCTCTCTCTCCACCGCTCCCCCATCGCCCCTGTACTCTCCTCCCTCTCTCCACCTCTCCCCCATCCCCCTGTACTCTCCTCCCTCTCTCCACCTCTCCCCCATCGCCCTGTACTCTCCTCCCTCTCTCCACCTCTCCCCCATCCCCCTGTACTCTCCTCCCTCTCTCCACCTCTCCCCCATCCCCCTGTACACTCCTCCCTCTCTCCACCTCTCCCCCACCCCCCTGTACTCTCCTCCCTCTCTCCACCTCTCCCCCATCGCCCTGTACTCTCCTCCCTCTCTCCACCTCTCCCCCTGTACTCTCCTCCTCTCTCTCCACCTCTCCCCCATCGCCCTGTACTCTCCTCCCTCTCTCCACCTCTCCCCCATCCCCCTGTACTCTCCTCCCTCTCTCCACCTCTCCCCCATCGCCCTGTACTCTCCTCCCTCTCTCCACCTCTCCCCCATCCCCCTGTACTCTCCTCCCTCTCTCCACCTCTCCCCCATCGCCCTGTACTCTCCTCCCTCTCTCCACCTCTCCCCCATCCCCCTGTACTCTCCTCCCTCTCTCCACCTCTCCCCCATCCCCCTGTACTCTCCTCCCTCTCTCCACCTCTCCCCCATCCCCCTGTACTCTCCTCCCTCTCTCCACCTCTCCCCCATCCCCCTGTACTCTCCTCCCTCTCTCCCCCACCCCCCTGTACTCTCCTCCCTCTCTCCCCCTCTCCCCCACCCCCCTGTACTCTCCTCCCTCTCTCCACCTCTCCCCCACCCCCCTGTACTCTCCTCCCTCTCTCCACCTCTCCCCATCCCCCTGTACTCTCCTCCCTCTTTCCACCTCTCCCCCATCGCCCTGTACTCTCCTCCCTCTCTCCACCTCTCCCCCACCCCCTGTACTCTCCTCCCTCTCTCCACCTCTCCCCCATCGCCCTGTACTCCATGGGAAAACCATAACAGAGAGCTTTGAAATAAGAAGGGCCAGTGGAATATCAAATATTTAGAGTGCCTGCCTGTTCTTTTAGTGGTGCTAGCAGAGTAAAGAAGAGGGAAACCAGATATACAGGCTTTGGAAGATGTCTTTTCTTAACTGAGTAGAGAGGGAGTTGTGGTGGGGGGGGGGGGTAGAGAGACACGGGAGTAGAGGGGGGTGGGGGGGTAGAGAGACAGGGGAGTAGAGGGGGGTGGGGGGGGGGGTTAGAGAGACAGGAGAGTAGAGGGGGTGGGGGGTAGAGGGGGTAGAGAGATAGGGGAGTAGAGGGGGTGGGGGGTAGAGAGACAGGAGAGTAGAGGGGGTGGGGGGTAGAGAGACAGGAGAGTAGAGGGGGCTGAGGAGTAGTGGGGGGGTAGAGAGACAGGAGAGTAGAGGGGGTGGGGGGTAGAGAGACAGGGGAGTAGAGGGGGTGGGGGGGTAGAGAGACAGGAGAGTAGAGGGGGTGGGGGGTAGAGAGACAGGGGAGTAGAGGGGGTGGGGGGTAGAGAGACAGGGGAGTAGAGGGGGCTGAGGAGTAGAGGGGGGATAGAGAGACAGGAGAGTAGAGGGGGTAGAGAGACAGTGGAGTAGAGGGTGTAGGGAGACAGGAGAGTGGAGGGGGTAGAGAGACAGGAGAGTAGAGGGGGGTAGAGAGACAGGGGAGTAGAGGGGGTAGAGAGACAGTGTAGGGGATGGGGGTAGAGAGACAGGAGAGTAGAGGGGGTAGAGAGACAGTGGAGTAGAGGGTGTAGGGAGACAGGAGAGTGGAGGGGGTAGAGAGACAGGAGAGTAGAGGGGGGTAGAGAGACAGGGGAGTAGAGGGGGTAGAGAGACAGTGTAGGGGATGGGGGTAGAGAGACAGGAGAGTGGAGGGGGTGGGGGTAGAGAGACAGGAGAGTGGAGGGGGTGGTCTACCTCAGTCTAATTACCTGCCTGTCTCTACCTCTGATC
>NC_074675.1:2702780-2742780 GCF_029448725.1 Salvelinus fontinalis
TACTACTGTACTACTAGAATGCTATAGGAACTATAGTAGGAGACGTGTTACATCATTATAGTAGGAGAGAGGTACTACACTGTTACTACTAGAATACTACTACTATACTACAACTATACTACTACTATACTACCACTATACTACTACTATACTACTGCTATACTACTAGAATACTATGGGAACTATAGGAGGGGCGGTGCTACATCCTTACAGTAGAAGAGAGGTACTACACTGTTACTACTAGAATACCACTACTATACTACTACTATACTACCACTATACTACTACTATACTACTACTATACTACTGCTATACTGCTACTATACTACCAATATACCACTGCTATACTACTACTATACTACTAATATACTGCTACTATACTACTAATATACTACTACTATACTACCACTATACTACTACTATACTACTGCTATACTGCTACTATGCTACCAATATACCACTACTATACTACTACTATACTACTAATATACTGCTACTATACTACTAATATACTACTACTATGCTACTACTATACTGCTACTGTACTACCGCTATACTACTACTATACTACTAATATACTACTACTATACTACTACACTACTACTATACTACTACTATACTACTACTAGAATACTACTATACTATTGCTACAGCCTTACAGTAGGAGAGAGGTACTACACTGTTACTACTAGAATACCACTACTATACTACTACTATACTACTGCTATACTACTACTATACTACTGCTATACTACTAGAATACTATGGGAACTATAGGAGGGGCGGTGCTACATCCTTACAGTAGAAGAGAGGTACTACACTGTTACTACTAGAATACCACTACTATACTACTACTATACTACTATTATACTACTGCTATACTACTACTATACTGCTACTATACTACTGATATACTACCACTATACTACCACTATACTACTACTATACTACTACTATACTACTGCTATACTACTACTATACTACTACTATACTACTAATATACCACTACTATACTACTAGTATACTACCGCTATACTACCACTATACTACTAATATACTACTACTATACTACTACACTACAACACTACTATACTACAACTATACTACCACTGTACTGCTACTATACTACTACTATACTACCACTATGCTACTGCTATACTACTAATATACTACTACTATACTACTACTATACTACTAATATACTACCACTATACTACTACTATACTACTACTATACTACCGCTATACTACTAATATACCACTACTATACTACTACACTACTACACTACTATACTACTACTATACTACTACTACTATACTACTACTATACTACCAATATACTACTACTATACTACTACTATACTACTGCTATACTACTACTATACTACTAATATGCTACTACTATACTACTGCAAGACTACTGCTATACTACTACTACTGTACTACTAGAATGCTATAGGAACTATAGTAGGAGACGTGTTACATCATTATAGTAGGAGAGAGGTACTACACTGTTACTACTAGAATACTACTACTATACCACAACTATACTACTACTATACTACTGCTATACTACTACTGTACTACTGCTATACTACTACTATACTACTAATATACTACTACTATACTACTACTATACTACTACTAGAATACTATGGAACTATAGTAGGAGACGTGTTACATCATTATAGTAGGAGAGAGGTACTACACTGTTACTACTAGAATACTACTACTATACTACAACTATACTACTACTATACTACTGCTATACTACTACTGTACTACTAGAATACTATGGAACTATAGTAGGAGATGTGTTACAGCGTTACAGTAGGAGAGAGGTACTATACTGTTACTACTACTAGAATACTACTAATATACTGCCACTGTACTACTACTATACTACTAATATACCACTACTACAGTTATATATAGAGACACAGCCCATCCATCCTGTTATATATAGAGACACAGCCCATCCATCCTGTTATATATAGAGACACAGCCCATCCTGTTATATATAGAGACACAGCCCATCCTGTTATATATAGAGACACAGCCCATCCTGTTATATATAGAGACACAGCCCATCCTGTTATATATAGAGACACAGCCCATCCTGTTATATATAGAGACACAGCCCATCCTGTTATATATAGAGACACAGCCCATCCTGTTATATATAGAGACACAGCCCATCCTGTTATATATAGAGACACAGCCCATCCTGTTATATATAGAGACACAGCCCATCCATCCTGTTATATATAGAGACACAGCCCATCCTGTTATATATAGAGACACAGCCCATCCTGTTATATATAGAGACACAGCCCATCCTGTTATATATAGAGACACAGCCCATCCTGTTATATATAGAGACACAGCCCATCCTGTTATATATAGAGACACAGCCCATCCTGTTATATATAGAGACACAGCCCATCCTGTTATATATAGAGACACAGCCCATCCTGTTATATATAGAGACACAGCCCATCCTGTTATATATAGAGACACAGCCCATCCTGTTATATATAGAGACACAGCCCATCCTGTTATATATAGAGACACAGCCCATCCTGTTATATATAGAGACACAGCCCATCCTGTTATATATAGAGACACAGCCCATCCTGTTATATATAGAGACACAGCCCATCCTGTTATATATAGAGACACAGCCCATCCTGTTATATATAGACACAGCCCATCCTGTTATATATAGAGACACAGCCCATCCTGTTATATATAGAGACACAGCCCATCCTGTTATATATAGAGACACAGCCCATCCTGTTATATATAGAGACACAGCCCATCCTGTTATATATAGAGACACAGCCCATCCTGTTATATATAGAGACACAGCCCATCCTGTTATATATAGAGACACAGCCCATCCTGTTATATATAGAGACACAGCCCATCCTGTTATATATAGAGACACAGTCCATCCATCCTGTTATATATAGAGACACAGCCCATCCTGTTATATATAGAGACACAGTCCATCCATCCTGTTATATATAGAGACACAGCCCATCCATCCTGTTATATATAGAGACACAGCCCATCCTGTTATATATAGAGACACAGCCCATCCATCCTGTTATATATAGAGACACAGTCCATCCATCCTGTTATATATAGAGACACAGTCCATCCATCCTGTTATATATAGAGACACAGTCCATCCATCCTGTTATATATAGAGACACAGCCCATCCTGTTATATATAGAGACACAGCCCATCCATCCTGTTATATATAGAGACACAGCCCATCCTGTTATATATAGAGACACAGCCCATCCTGTTATATATAGAGACACAGTCCATCCTGTTATGTATAGAGACACAGCCCATCCTGTTATATATAGAGACACAGCCCATCCTGTTATATATAGAGACACAGCCCATCCATCCTGTTATATATAGAGACACAGCCCATCCTGTTATATATAGAGACACAGTCCATCCTGTTATATATAGAGACACAGTCCATCCTGTTATATATAGAGACACAGCCCATCCTGTTATATATAGAGACACAGTCCATCCTGTTATATATAGAGACACAGCCCATCCATCCTGTTATATATAGAGACACAGCCCATCCTATTATATATAGAGACACAGCCCATCCTGTTATATATAGAGACACAGCCCATCCTGTTATATATAGAGACACAGCCCATCCTGTTATATATAGAGACACAGCCCATCCTGTTATATATAGAGACACAGCCCATCCTGTTATATATAGAGACACAGCCCATCCTGTTATATATAGAGACACAGCCCATCCTGTTATATATAGAGACACAGCCCATCCTGTTATATATAGAGACACAGCCCATCCTGTTATATATAGAGGCACAGCCCATCCTGTTATATATAGAGACACAGCCCATCCTGTTATATATAGAGACACAGCCCATCCTGTTATATATAGAGACACAGCCCATCCATCCTGTTATATATAGAGACACAGCCCATCCTGTTATATATAGAGACACAGCCCATCCTGTTATATATAGAGACACAGCCCATCCTGTTATATATAGAGACACAGCCCATCCTGTTATATATAGAGACACAGCCCATCCATCCTGTTATATATAGAGACACAGCCCATCCATCCTGTTATATATAGAGACACAGCCCATCCTGTTATATATAGAGACACAGCCCATCCTGTTATATATAGAGACACAGCCCATCCTGTTATATATAGAGACACAGCCCATCCTGTTATATATAGAGACACAGCCCATCCTGTTATATATAGAGACACAGCCCATCCTGTTATATATAGAGACACAGTCCATCCATCCTGTTATATATAGAGACACAGCCCATCCTGTTATATATAGAGACACAGCCCATCCTGTTATATATAGAGACACAGCCCATCCTGTTATATATAGAGACACAGCCCATCCTGTTATATATAGAGACACAGCCCATCCATCCTGTTATATATAGAGACACAGCCCATCCTGTTATATATAGAGACACAGCCCATCCTGTTATATATAGAGACACAGTCCATCCATCCTGTTATATATAGAGACACAGTCCATCCATCCTGTTATATATAGAGACACAGTCCATCCTGTTATATATAGAGACACAGCCCATCCTGTTATATATAGAGACACAGCCCATCCTGTTATATATAGAGACACAGCCCATCCTGTTATATATAGAGACACAGTCCATCCATCCTGTTATATATAGAGACACAGCCCATCCTGTTATATATAGAGACACAGCCCATCCTGTTATATATAGAGACACAGCCCATCCTGTTATATATAGAGACACAGCCCATCCTGTTATATATAGAGACACAGCCCATCCTGTTATATATAGAGACACAGCCCATCCTGTTATATATAGAGACACAGCCCATCCTGTTATATATAGAGACACAGTCCATCCTGTTATGTATAGAGACACAGCCCATCCTGTTATATATAGAGACACAGCCCATCCTGTTATATATAGAGACACAGCCCATCCATCCTGTTATATATAGAGACACAGCCCATCCTGTTATATATAGAGACACAGCCCATCCTGTTATATATAGAGACACAGCCCATCCTGTTATATATAGAGACACAGCCCATCCTGTTATATATAGAGACACAGTCCATCCTGTTATATATAGAGACACAGCCCATCCATCCTGTTATATATAGAGACACAGCCCATCCTGTTATATATAGAGACACAGCCCATCCTGTTATATATAGAGACACAGCCCATCCTGTTATATATAGAGACACAGCCCATCCTGTTATATATAGAGACACAGCCCATCCTGTTATATATAGAGACACAGCCCATCCTGTTATATATAGAGACACAGCCCATCCTGTTATATATAGAGACACAGCCCATCCTGTTATATATAGAGACACAGCCCATCCTGTTATATATAGAGACACAGCCCATCCTGTTATATATAGAGACACAGCCCATCCTGTTATATATAGAGACACAGCCCATCCTGTTATATATAGAGACACAGCCCATCCTGTTATATATAGAGACACAGCCCATCCATCCTGTTATATATAGAGACACAGCCCATCCTGTTATATATAGAGACACAGCCCATCCTGTTATATATAGAGACACAGCCCATCCTGTTATATATAGAGACACAGCCCATCCTGTTATATATAGAGACACAGCCCATCCATCCTGTTATATATAGAGACACAGCCCATCCATCCTGTTATATATAGAGACACAGCCCATCCTGTTATATATAGAGACACAGCCCATCCTGTTATATATAGAGACACAGCCCATCCTGTTATATATAGAGACACAGCCCATCCTGTTATATATAGAGACACAGCCCATCCTGTTATATATAGAGACACAGCCCATCCTGTTATATATAGAGACACAGTCCATCCTGTTATATATAGAGACACAGCCCATCCTGTTATATATAGAGACACAGCCCATCCTGTTATATATAGAGACACAGCCCATCCTGTTATATATAGAGACACAGCCCATCCTGTTATATATAGAGACACAGCCCATCCATCCTGTTATATATAGAGACACAGCCCATCCTGTTATATATAGAGACACAGCCCATCCTGTTATATATAGAGACACAGCCATCCATCCTGTTATATATAGAGACACAGTCCATCCATCCTGTTATATATAGAGACACAGCCCATCCTGTTATATATAGAGACACAGCCCATCCTGTTATATATAGAGACACAGCCCATCCTGTTATATATAGAGACACAGCCCATCCTGTTATATATAGAGACACAGTCCATCCTGTTATATATAGAGACACAGCCCATCCTGTTATATATAGAGACACAGCCCATCCTGTTATATATAGAGACACAGCCCATCCTGTTATATATAGAGACACAGCCCATCCTGTTATATATAGAGACACAGCCCATCCTGTTATATATAGAGACACAGCCCATCCTGTTATATATAGAGACACAGCCCATCCTGTTATATATAGAGACACAGCCCATCCTGTTATATATAGAGACACAGCCCATCCATCCTGTTATATATAGAGACACAGCCCATCCTGTTATATATAGAGACACAGCCCATCCTGTTATATATAGAGACACAGCCCATCCTGTTATATATAGAGACACAGCCCATCCTGTTATATATAGAGACACAGCCCATCCTGTTATATATAGAGACACAGCCCATCCTGTTATATATAGAGACACAGCCCATCCTGTTATATATAGAGACACAGCCCATCCTGTTATATATAGAGACACAGCCCATCCTGTTATATATAGAGACACAGCCCATCCTGTTATATATAGAGACACAGCCCATCCTGTTATATATAGAGACACAGCCCATCCTGTTATATATAGAGACACAGCCCATCCTGTTATATATAGAGACACAGCCCATCCTGTTATATATAGAGACACAGCCCATCCTGTTATATATAGAGACACAGCCCATCCTGTTATATATAGAGACACAGCCCATCCTGTTATATATAGAGACACAGCCCATCCTGTTATATATAGAGACACAGCCCATCCTGTTATATATAGAGACACAGCCCATCCTGTTATATATAGAGACACAGCCCATCCTGTTATATATAGAGACACAGCCCATCCTGTTATATATAGAGACACAGCCCATCCTGTTATATATAGAGACACAGCCCATCCTGTTATATATAGAGACACAGCCCATCCTGTTATATATAGAGACACAGTCCATCCATCCTGTTATATATAGAGACACAGCCCATCCTGTTATATATAGAGACACAGCATCCATCCTGTTATATATAGAGACACAGCCCATCCATCCTGTTATATATAGAGACACAGCCCATCCTGTTATATATAGAGACACAGCCCATCCATCCTGTTATATATAGAGACACAGCCATCCATCCTGTTATATATAGAGACACAGCCATCCATCCTGTTATATATAGAGACACAGCCCATCCATCCTGTTATATATAGAGACACAGCCCATCCTGTTATATATAGAGACACAGCCCATCCATCCTGTTATATATAGAGACACAGCCCATCCTGTTATATATAGAGACACAGCCCATCCTGTTATATATAGAGACACAGCCCATCCTGTTATATATAGAGACACAGCCCATCCTGTTATATATAGAGACACAGCCCATCCTGTTATATATAGAGACACAGCCCATCCATCCTGTTATATATAGAGACACAGCCCATCCTGTTATATATAGAGACACAGCCCATCCTGTTATATATAGAGACACAGCCCATCCTGTTATATATAGAGACACAGCCCATCCTGTTATATATAGAGACACAGCCCATCCTGTTATATATAGAGACACAGCCCATCCATCCTGTTATATATAGAGACACAGCCCATCCTGTTATATATAGAGACACAGCCCATCCTGTTATATATAGAGACACAGCCCATCCTGTTATATATAGAGACACAGCCCATCCTGTTATATATAGAGACACAGCCCATCCTGTTATATATAGAGACACAGCCCATCCTGTTATATATAGAGACACAGCCCATCCTGTTATATATAGAGACACAGCCCATCCTGTTATATATAGAGACACAGCCCATCCTGTTATATATAGAGACACAGCCCATCCTGTTATATATAGAGACACAGCCCATCCTGTTATATATAGAGACACAGCCCATCCTGTTATATATAGAGACACAGCCCATCCTGTTATATATAGAGACACAGCCCATCCATCCTGTTATATATAGAGACACAGCCCATCCTGTTATATATAGAGACACAGCCCATCCTGTTATATATAGAGACACAGCCCATCCTGTTATATATAGAGACACAGCCCATCCTGTTATATATAGAGACACAGCCCATCCATCCTGTTATATATAGAGACACAGCCCATCCATCCTGTTATATATAGAGACACAGCCCATCCTGTTATATATAGAGACACAGCCCATCCTGTTATATATAGAGACACAGCCCATCCTGTTATATATAGAGACACAGCCCATCCTGTTATATATAGAGACACAGCCCATCCTGTTATATATAGAGACACAGCCCATCCTGTTATATATAGAGACACAGTCCATCCTGTTATATATAGAGACACAGCCCATCCTGTTATATATAGAGACACAGCCCATCCTGTTATATATAGAGACACAGCCCATCCTGTTATATATAGAGACACAGCCCATCCTGTTATATATAGAGACACAGCCCACCATCCTGTTATATATAGAGACACAGCCCATCCTGTTATATATAGAGACACAGCCCATCCTGTTATATATAGAGACACAGCCATCCATCCTGTTATATATAGAGACACAGCCCATCCTGTTATATATAGAGACACAGCCCATCCTGTTATATATAGAGACACAGCCCATCCTGTTATATATAGAGACACAGCCCATCCTGTTATATATAGAGACACAGCCCATCCTGTTATATATAGAGACACAGCCACCATCCTGTTATATATAGAGACACAGCCCATCCTGTTATATATAGAGACACAGCCCATCCTGTTATATATAGAGACACAGCCCATCCTGTTATATATAGAGACACAGCCCATCCTGTTATATATAGAGACACAGCCCATCCTGTTATATATAGAGACACAGCCCATCCTGTTATATATAGAGACACAGCCCATCCTGTTATATATAGAGACACAGCCCATCCTGTTATATATAGAGACACAGCCCATCCTGTTATATATAGAGACACAGCCCATCCTGTTATATATAGAGACACAGCCACCATCCTGTTATATATAGAGACACAGCCCATCCTGTTATATATAGAGACACAGCCCATCCTGTTATATATAGAGACACAGCCCATCCTGTTATATATAGAGACACAGCCCATCCTGTTATATATAGAGACACAGCCCATCCTGTTATATATAGAGACACAGCCCATCCTGTTATATATAGAGACACAGCCCATCCTGTTATATATAGAGACACAGCCCATCCTGTTATATATAGAGACACAGCCCATCCTGTTATATATAGAGACACAGCCCATCCTGTTATATATAGAGACACAGCCCATCCTGTTATATATAGAGACACAGCCCATCCTGTTATATATAGAGACACAGCCCATCCTGTTATATATAGAGACACAGCCCATCCTGTTATATATAGAGACACAGCCCATCCTGTTATATATAGAGACACAGCCCATCCTGTTATATATAGAGACACAGCCCATCCTGTTATATATAGAGACACAGCCCATCCTGTTATATATAGAGACACAGCCCATCCTGTTATATATAGAGACACAGCCCATCCTGTTATATATAGAGACACAGCCCATCCTGTTATATATAGAGACACAGCCCATCCTGTTATATATAGAGACACAGCCCATCCTGTTATATATAGAGACACAGCCCATCCTGTTATATATAGAGACACAGCCCATCCTGTTATATATAGAGACACAGCCCATCCTGTTATATATAGAGACACAGCCCATCCTGTTATATATAGAGACACAGCCCATCCTGTTATATATAGAGACACAGCCCATCCTGTTATATATAGAGACACAGCCCATCCTGTTATATATAGAGACACAGCCCATCCTGTTATATATAGAGACACAGCCCATCCTGTTATATATAGAGACACAGCCCATCCATCCTGTTATATATAGAGACACAGCCCATCCTGTTATATATAGAGACACAGCCCATCCTGTTATATATAGAGACACAGCCCATCCTGTTATATATAGAGACACAGCCCACCATCCTGTTATATATAGAGACACAGCCCATCCTGTTATATATAGAGACACAGCCCATCCTGTTATATATAGAGACACAGCCCATCCTGTTATATATAGAGACACAGCCCATCCTGTTATATATAGAGACACAGCCCATCCTGTTATATATAGAGACACAGCCCATCCATCCTGTTATATATAGAGACACAGCCCATCCTGTTATATATAGAGACACAGCCCATCCTGTTATATATAGAGACACAGCCCATCCTGTTATATATAGAGACACAGCCCATCCTGTTATATATAGAGACACAGCCCATCCTGTTATATATAGAGACACAGCCCATCCTGTTATATATAGAGACACAGCCCATCCTGTTATATATAGAGACACAGCCCATCCTGTTATATATAGAGACACAGCCCATCCTGTTATATATAGAGACACAGCCCATCCTGTTATATATAGAGACACAGCCCATCCTGTTATATATAGAGACACAGCCCATCCTGTTATATATAGAGACACAGCCCATCCTGTTATATATAGAGACACAGCCCATCCTGTTATATATAGAGACACAGCCCATCCTGTTATATATAGAGACACAGCCCATCCTGTTATATATAGAGACACAGCCCATCCTGTTATATATAGAGACACAGCCCATCCTGTTATATATAGAGACACAGCCCATCCTGTTATATATAGAGACACAGCCCATCCTGTTATATATAGAGACACAGCCCATCCTGTTATATATAGAGACACAGCCCATCCTGTTATATATAGAGACACAGCCCATCCTGTTATATATAGAGACACAGCCCATCCTGTTATATATAGAGACACAGCCCATCCTGTTATATATAGAGACACAGCCCATCCTGTTATATATAGAGACACAGCCCATCCTGTTATATATAGAGACACAGCCCATCCTGTTATATATAGAGACACAGCCCATCCTGTTATATATAGAGACACAGCCCATCCTGTTATATATAGAGACACAGCCCATCCTGTTATATATAGAGACACAGCCCATCCTGTTATATATAGAGACACAGCCCATCCTGTTATATATAGAGACACAGCCCATCCATCCTGTTATATATAGAGACACAGCCCATCCTGTTATATATAGAGACACAGCCCATCCTGTTATATATAGAGACACAGCCCATCCTGTTATATATAGAGACACAGCCCATCCTGTTATATATAGAGACACAGCCCATCCTGTTATATATAGAGACACAGCCCATCCTGTTATATATAGAGACACAGCCCATCCTGTTATATATAGAGACACAGCCCATCCTGTTATATATAGAGACACAGCCCATCCTGTTATATATAGAGACACAGCCCATCCATCCTGTTATATATAGAGACACAGCCCATCCTGTTATATATAGAGACACAGCCCATCCTGTTATATATAGAGACACAGCCCATCCTGTTATATATAGAGACACAGCCCATCCTGTTATATATAGAGACACAGCCCATCCTGTTATATATAGAGACACAGCCCATCCTGTTATATATAGAGACACAGCCCATCCTGTTATATATAGAGACACAGCCCATCCTGTTATATATAGAGACACAGCCCATCCTGTTATATATAGAGACACAGCCCATCCTGTTATATATAGAGACACAGCCCATCCTGTTATATATAGAGACACAGCCCATCCTGTTATATATAGAGACACAGCCCATCCTGTTATATATAGAGACACAGCCCATCCTGTTATATATAGAGACACAGCCCACATCCTGTTATATATAGAGACACAGCCCATCCTGTTATATATAGAGACACAGCCCATCCTGTTATATATAGAGACACAGCCCATCCTGTTATATATAGAGACACAGCCCATCCTGTTATATATAGAGACACAGCCCATCCTGTTATATATAGAGACACAGCCCATCCTGTTATATATAGAGACACAGCCCATCCTGTTATATATAGAGACACAGCCCATCCTGTTATATATAGAGACACAGCCCATCCTGTTATATATAGAGACACAGCCCATCCTGTTATATATAGAGACACAGCATCCATCCTGTTATATATAGAGACACAGCCCATCCTGTTATATATAGAGACACAGCCCATCCTGTTATATATAGAGACACAGCCCATCCTGTTATATATAGAGACACAGCCCATCCTGTTATATATAGAGACACAGCCCATCCTGTTATATATAGAGACACAGCCCATCCTGTTATATATAGAGACACAGCCCATCCTGTTATATATAGAGACACAGCCCATCCTGTTATATATAGAGACACAGCCCATCCTGTTATATATAGAGACACAGCCCATCCTGTTATATATAGAGACACAGCCCATCCATCCTGTTATATATAGAGACACAGCCCATCCTGTTATATATAGAGACACAGCCCATCCTGTTATATATAGAGACACAGCCCATCCTGTTATATATAGAGACACAGCCCATCCATCCTGTTATATATAGAGACACAGCCCATCCTGTTATATATAGAGACACAGCCCATCCTGTTATATATAGAGACACAGCCCATCCATCCTGTTATATATAGAGACACAGCCCATCCTGTTATATATAGAGACACAGCCCATCCTGTTATATATAGAGACACAGCCCAATCCTGTTATATATAGAGACACAGCCCATCCTGTTATATATAGAGACACAGCCCATCCTGTTATATATAGAGACACAGCCCATCCTGTTATATATAGAGACACAGCCCATCCTGTTATATATAGAGACACAGCCCATCCTGTTATATATAGAGACACAGCCCATCCTGTTATATATAGAGACACAGCCCATCCTGTTATATATAGAGACACAGCCCATCCTGTTATATATAGAGACACAGCCCATCCTGTTATATATAGAGACACAGCCCATCCTGTTATATATAGAGACACAGCCCATCCTGTTATATATAGAGACACAGCCCATCCTGTTATATATAGAGACACAGCCCATCCTGTTATATATAGAGACACAGCCCATCCTGTTATATATAGAGACACAGCCCATCCTGTTATATATAGAGACACAGCCCATCCTGTTATATATAGAGACACAGCCCATCCTGTTATATATAGAGACACAGCCCATCCTGTTATATATAGAGACACAGCCCATCCTGTTATATATAGAGACACAGCCCATCCTGTTATATATAGAGACACAGCCCATCCTGTTATATATAGAGACACAGCCCATCCTGTTATATATAGAGACACAGCCCATCCTGTTATATATAGAGACACAGCCCATCCTGTTATATATAGAGACACAGCCCATCCTGTTATATATAGAGACACAGCCCATCCTGTTATATATAGAGACACAGCCCATCCTGTTATATATAGAGACACAGCCCATCCTGTTATATATAGAGACACAGCCCATCCTGTTATATATAGAGACACAGCCCATCCTGTTATATATAGAGACACAGCCCATCCTGTTATATATAGAGACACAGCCCATCCTGTTATATATAGAGACACAGCCCATCCTGTTATATATAGAGACACAGCCCATCCATCCTGTTATATATAGAGACACAGCCCATCCTGTTATATATAGAGACACAGCCCATCCTGTTATATATAGAGACACAGCCCATCCTGTTATATATAGAGACACAGCCCATCCTGTTATATATAGAGACACAGCCCATCCTGTTATATATAGAGACACAGCCCATCCTGTTATATATAGAGACACAGCCCATCCTGTTATATATAGAGACACAGCCCATCCTGTTATATATAGAGACACAGCCCATCCTGTTATATATAGAGACACAGCCCATCCTGTTATATATAGAGACACAGCCCATCCTGTTATATATAGAGACACAGCCCATCCTGTTATATATAGAGACACAGCCCATCCTGTTATATATAGAGACACAGCCCATCCTGTTATATATAGAGACACAGCCCATCCTGTTATATATAGAGACACAGCCCATCCTGTTATATATAGAGACACAGCCCATCCTGTTATATATAGAGACACAGCCCATCCTGTTATATATAGAGACACAGCCCATCCTGTTATATATAGAGACACAGCCCATCCTGTTATATATAGAGACACAGCCCATCCTGTTATATATAGAGACACAGCCCATCCTGTTATATATAGAGACACAGCCCATCCTGTTATATATAGAGACACAGCCCATCCTGTTATATATAGAGACACAGCCCATCCTGTTATATATAGAGACACAGCCCATCCTGTTATATATAGAGACACAGCCCATCCTGTTATATATAGAGACACAGCCCATCCTGTTATATATAGAGACACAGCCCATCCTGTTATATATAGAGACACAGCCCATCCTGTTATATATAGAGACACAGCCCATCCTGTTATATATAGAGACACAGCCCATCCTGTTATATATAGAGACACAGCCCATCCTGTTATATATAGAGACACAGCCCATCCATCCTGTTATATATAGAGACACAGCCCATCCTGTTATATATAGAGACACAGCCCATCCTGTTATATATAGAGACACAGCCCATCCTGTTATATATAGAGACACAGCCCATCCTGTTATATATAGAGACACAGCCCATCCTGTTATATATAGAGACACAGCCCATCCTGTTATATATAGAGACACAGCCCATCCTGTTATATATAGAGACACAGCCCATCCTGTTATATATAGAGACACAGCCCATCCTGTTATATATAGAGACACAGCCCATCCTGTTATATATAGAGACACAGCCCATCCTGTTATATATAGAGACACAGCCCATCCTGTTATATATAGAGACACAGCCCATCCTGTTATATATAGAGACACAGCCCATCCTGTTATATATAGAGACACAGCCCATCCTGTTATATATAGAGACACAGCCCATCCTGTTATATATAGAGACACAGCCCATCCTGTTATATATAGAGACACAGCCCATCCTGTTATATATAGAGACACAGCCCATCCTGTTATATATAGAGACACAGCCCATCCTGTTATATATAGAGACACAGCCCATCCTGTTATATATAGAGACACAGCCCATCCTGTTATATATAGAGACACAGCCCATCCTGTTATATATAGAGACACAGCCCATCCATCCTGTTATATATAGAGACACAGCCCATCCTGTTATATATAGAGACACAGCCCATCCTGTTATATATAGAGACACAGCCCATCCTGTTATATATAGAGACACAGCCCATCCTGTTATATATAGAGACACAGCCCATCCTGTTATATATAGAGACACAGCCCATCCTGTTATATATAGAGACACAGCCCATCCTGTTATATATAGAGACACAGCCCATCCTGTTATATATAGAGACACAGCCCATCCTGTTATATATAGAGACACAGCCCATCCTGTTATATATAGAGACACAGCCCATCCTGTTATATATAGAGACACAGCCCATCCTGTTATATATAGAGACACAGCCCATCCTGTTATATATAGAGACACAGCCCATCCTGTTATATATAGAGACACAGCCCATCCTGTTATATATAGAGACACAGCCCATCCTGTTATATATAGAGACACAGCCCATCCTGTTATATATAGAGACACAGCCCATCCTGTTATATATAGAGACACAGCCCATCCTGTTATATATAGAGACACAGCCCATCCTGTTATATATAGAGACACAGCCCATCCTGTTATATATAGAGACACAGCCCATCCTGTTATATATAGAGACACAGCCCATCCTGTTATATATAGAGACACAGCCCATCCTGTTATATATAGAGACACAGCCCATCCTGTTATATATAGAGACACAGCCCATCCTGTTATATATAGAGACACAGCCCATCCTGTTATATATAGAGACACAGCCCATCATCCTGTTATATATAGAGACACAGCCCATCCTGTTATATATAGAGACACAGCCCATCCTGTTATATATAGAGACACAGCCCATCCTGTTATATATAGAGACACAGCCCATCCTGTTATATATAGAGACACAGCCCATCCTGTTATATATAGAGACACAGCCCATCCTGTTATATATAGAGACACAGCCCATCCTGTTATATATAGAGACACAGCCCATCCTGTTATATATAGAGACACAGCCCATCCTGTTATATATAGAGACACAGCCCATCCTGTTATATATAGAGACACAGCCCATCCTGTTATATATAGAGACACAGCCCATCCTGTTATATATAGAGACACAGCCCATCCTGTTATATATAGAGACACAGCCCATCCTGTTATATATAGAGACACAGCCCATCCTGTTATATATAGAGACACAGCCCATCCTGTTATATATAGAGACACAGCCCATCCTGTTATATATAGAGACACAGCCCATCCTGTTATATATAGAGACACAGCCCATCCTGTTATATATAGAGACACAGCCCATCCTGTTATATATAGAGACACAGCCCATCCATCCTGTTATATATAGAGACACAGCCCATCCTGTTATATATAGAGACACAGCCCATCCTGTTATATATAGAGACACAGCCCATCCTGTTATATATAGAGACACAGCCCATCCTGTTATATATAGAGACACAGCCCATCCTGTTATATATAGAGACACAGCCCATCCTGTTATATATAGAGACACAGCCCATCCTGTTATATATAGAGACACAGCCCATCCTGTTATATATAGAGACACAGCCCATCCTGTTATATATAGAGACACAGCCCATCCTGTTATATATAGAGACACAGCCCATCCTGTTATATATAGAGACACAGCCCATCCTGTTATATATAGAGACACAGCCCATCCTGTTATATATAGAGACACAGCCCATCCATCCTGTTATATATAGAGACACAGCCCATCCTGTTATATATAGAGACACAGCCCATCCTGTTATATATAGAGACACAGCCCATCCTGTTATATATAGAGACACAGCCCATCCTGTTATATATAGAGACACAGCCCATCCTGTTATATATAGAGACACAGCCCATCCTGTTATATATAGAGACACAGCCCATCCTGTTATATATAGAGACACAGCCCATCCTGTTATATATAGAGACACAGCCCATCCTGTTATATATAGAGACACAGCCCATCCTGTTATATATAGAGACACAGCCCATCCTGTTATATATAGAGACACAGCCCATCCATCCTGTTATATATAGAGACACAGCCCATCCTGTTATATATAGAGACACAGCCCATCCTGTTATATATAGAGACACAGCCCATCCTGTTATATATAGAGACACAGCCCATCCTGTTATATATAGAGACACAGCCCATCCTGTTATATATAGAGACACAGCCCATCCTGTTATATATAGAGACACAGCCCATCCTGTTATATATAGAGACACAGCCCAATCCTGTTATATATAGAGACACAGCCCATCCTGTTATATATAGAGACACAGCCCATCCTGTTATATATAGAGACACAGCCCATCCTGTTATATATAGAGACACAGCCCATCCTGTTATATATAGAGACACAGCCCATCCTGTTATATATAGAGACACAGCCCATCCTGTTATATATAGAGACACAGCCCATCCTGTTATATATAGAGACACAGCCCATCCTGTTATATATAGAGACACAGCCCATCCTGTTATATATAGAGACACAGCCCATCCTGTTATATATAGAGACACAGCCCATCCTGTTATATATAGAGACACAGTCCATCCTGTTATATATAGAGACACAGCCCATCCTGTTATATATAGAGACACAGCCCATCCTGTTATATATAGAGACACAGCCCATCCTGTTATATATAGAGACACAGCCCATCCATCCTGTTATATATAGAGACACAGCCCATCCTGTTATATATAGAGACACAGCCCATCCTGTTATATATAGAGACAGATTTACAACTGTAGGCTCAGGGGCCAGATGTTGAAGGGGGGGTTCAAAGGAGCAGCCACCAGCGATGTCACTGTGTGCATAGTATGTCAATGTATGCAAACAAACAAACAAACAAACAAACAAACAAACAAACAAACACACACACACACACACACACACACACACACACACACACACACACACACACACACACACACACACACACACACACACACACACACACACACACACACACACACACACACACACAGAGAGAGGGGCTTTGGCATGGAGAGCCTGCATGTGTCGTGGCTCTGGGGAGCAAACTGCTAGTCTGGCAGGAAATAAAGGGAGCTGGGCGCCGTGCCCACGTTAGTGCCCCCCGGGAGGGACAGAGCAGGGCGCCGTGCCCACGTTAGTGCCCCCCGGGAGGGACAGAGCAGGGCGCCGTGCCCACGTTAGTGCCCCCCGGGAGGGACAGAGCTGGCTGCCGTGCCCACGTTAGTGCCCCCCGGGAGGGACAGAGCTGGGCGCCGTGCCCACGCTAGTGCCCCCCGGGAGGGACAGAGCAGGGCGCCGTGCCCAAGTTAGTGCCCCCCGGGAGCGACAGAGCTGGCCGCTACTGTGTGTGTGTTTACACCATTCACTAGAAAGGGCTTTTAAAATACGGTCATATTTCCTCAGTGAATATTCAGCGTTTTGCCTCCCTTCTATACATCTGTTGAACTGTATTATCCGTATTAACACATAGGTTTACCAGCAACAGGCAGGAGGTTCAGCAGCTCCGAGTGAGTCCCAAGTGGCACCCTATCTAGTGCACTACTTCTGAGCAGAACAGTGTATTGTCAAGAGAATAGGGTGTCATTTGGGACAAACTTATGTGTATAAAATGAAATGGGGGAAAAAAACACACAAAGAGGATGAGAGTGTGTGACATGAAGTGTGGAGGTGATGGAGGGTTTAGTCCACACTGTCCTCTAGTGGTAATAGGGGGAATAGCAGAGAGAGAGAGAGAGACAGAGAGAGAGAGACAGAGAGAGAGAGAGAGAGAGAGAGAGAGAGAGAGAGAGAGAGAGACAGACAGACAGACAGACAGACAGACAGAGAGAGCGAGAGAGAGAGAGCGAGAGAGAGCGAGACAGACAGACAGACAGACAGACAGACAGACAGACAGACAGGGACCTGTAGAACTACCTCTATGGTAAACCAGTCTGCTTTGATCTCCACTCAGACAGACAGACAGACAGACAGACAGACAGACAGACAGACAGACAGACAGACAGACAGAGCTGTAGAACTACTCCTCCTCTCTCCTCTCTTCTTGCCTCGGCCCTCCTCTCCTCCTCTCCTCCTCCTCTCGTCTGCCACCCTCTCTCCTCCTCTCTTTCTCAATTAAATTCAATTCAAGGCGCTTTATTGGCAATATGTTAACATTGGCAAAGCAAGTCTGCCCCCTCTCTCCTCTCCTCACCCCTCTTCTCTCCTCTCCTCCTCTCCTCACCCCTCTTCCCTCCTCTCCTCCTCTCCTCTCTCCTCTCCTCTTCCCTCCTCTCCTCCTCTCCTCTCTCCTCTCCTCTTCCCTCTTCTCTCCCCTCCTCTCTCCTCTCCTCCTCTCCTCTCCTCTGCCCTCTCCTCTCCTCTGCACTCCTCTCTCCTCTGCCCTCCTCTCTCCTCTCCTCTTCCCTCCTCTCTCCTCTCCTCTTCCCTCCTCTCTCCTCTCCTCTGCTCTGCACTCCTCTCTCCTCTCCTCTTCTCTTCTCTCCACTCCTCTGCCCTCCTCTCTCCTCTCCTCTTCCCTCCTCTCTCCTCTCCTCTCCTCTGCACTCCTCTCTCCTCTGCCCTCCTCTCTCCTCTCCTCTGCCCTCCTCTCTCCTCTCCTCTCCTCTCCTCTCCTCCTCTCTCCTCTCCTCCTCTCTCCTCTCTCCTCTCCTCTGCACTCCTCTCTCCTCTCCTCTGCCCTCCTCTCTCCTCTCCTCTCCTCTCCTCCCTCCTCTCCTCCTCTCTCCTCTCCTCTACACGCCTCTCTCCTCTCCTCTGCACGCCTCTCTCCTCTCGACTGCCCTCCTCTCTCCTCTCCTCTTCCCTCCTCTCTCCTCTCCTCTCCTCCTCTCCTCTGCTCTCTCCTCTCGTCCTCTCTTTCAAGGAATGTAAGACATGTTGCCTGTGAACAACACATTATAATTATAGGGCTTTTCCAAGTGCTTTCAGTTATTGGCTGTTGAGGTGAAGTGATTGAATATAATCTGTGTAGTGTCTCTGGTCTCAGCTGGCCACTGATGCACTAGTAGTTCTGCTTGGTTGACCTTGGAAGACAGAGACAGAGGGATGCTACTGTGAAAGTTAATAGAAGATTTTAACACACACTGGCTGTTCCAAATGGCACCCTATTCCCTACCGAGTGCACTTCTTTTGTTCAGAGCTCTATGGGGGAATAGGGTGCCATTTGGGACAGCCAGTGTGTTATAAAACCCTTCTGCCAATAGGACTCTGGTCAAAAGAAGTGCCCTATGTAGGGAATAGGGTGCCTCGTGCACATAGGACTTTAAACAGAACCACACCAGAACCATTTAAACAGAACCACACCAGAACCCTTTAAACAGAACCACACCAGAACCCTTTAAACAGAACCACACCAGAACCCTTTAAACAGAACCACACCAGAACACTTTAAACAGAACCACACCAGAACCCTTTAAACAGAACCACACCAGAACCCTTTAAACAAAACCCTTTAAATAGAACCACACCAGAACCCTTTAAATAGAACCACACCAGAACCCTTTAAACAGAACCACACCAGAACTCTTTAAACAGAACCACACCAGAACCCTTTAAATAGAACCACGGCAGAACCCTTTAAACAGAACCACGCCAGAAGCCTTTAAATAGAACCACACCAGAACCCTTTAAACAGAACCACACCAGAACCCTTTAAATAGAACCACACCAGAACCCTTTAAACAGAACCACACTAGAACCCTTTAAACAGAAACACACCAGAACCTTTTAAACAGAACCACACCAGAACCTTTTAAACAGAACCACACCAGAACCCTTTAAACATAACCACACCAGAACCTTTTAAACAGAAACACACCAGAACCTTTTAAACAGAACCACACCAGAACCCTTTAAACAGAACCACACTAGAACCCTTTAAACAGAACCACACTAGAACCCTTTAAACAGAACCACACTAGAACCCTTTAAACATGACCCTTTAAACAGAACCACACCAGAACCCTTTAAACAGAACCACACTAGAACCCTTTGAACAGGTGTAAGTGTGTAATTGGGGTGGGGAGGTGTGTGTGGGGGAGGAAGGAGGTTGGGGGACAAGGACCTAAACAGTTAGTCCAGCAGGCAGCGGGCCACTCCAGAGGAGGACCGAAACAGTTAGAACAGCAGGCAGCGGGCCACTCCAGAGGAGGACCTAAACAGCTAGTCCAGCAGGCAGCGGGCCACTCCAGAGGAGGACTGAAACAGTTAGAACAGCAGGCAGCGGGCCACTCCAGAGGAGGACCTAAACAGTTAGTCCTGCAGGCAGCGGGCCACTCCAGAGGAGGACCGAAACAGTTAGAACAGCAGGCAGCGGGCCACTCCAGAGGAGGACCTAAACAGTTAGTCCTGCAGGCAGCGGGCCACTCCAGAGGAGGACCGAAACAGTTAGAACAGCAGGCAGCGGGCCACTCCAGAGGAGGACCTAAACAGTTAGTCCAGCAGGCAGCGGGCCACTCCAGAGGAGGACCGAAACAGTTAGAACAGCAGGCAGCGGGCCACTCCAGAGGAGGACCTAAACAGTTAGTCCTGCAGGCAGCGGGCCACTCCAGAGGAGGACCGAAACAGTTAGAACAGCAGGCAGCGGGCCACTCCAGAGGAGGACCTAAACAGTTAGTCCAGCAGGCAGCGGGCCACTCCAGAGGAGGACCTAAACAGTTAGTCCAGCAGGCAGCGGGCCACTCCAGAGGAGGACCTAAACAGTTAGTCCAGCAGGCAGCGGGCCACTCCAGAGGAGGACCTAAACAGTTAGTCCAGCAGGCAGCGGGCCACTCCAGAGGAGGACCTAAACAGTTAGTCCAGCAGGCAGCGGGCCACTCCAGAGGAGGACCTAAACAGTTAGTCCAGCAGGCAGCGGGCCACTCCAGAGGAGGACCTAAACAGTTAGTCCAGCAGGCAGTGGGCCACTCCAGAGGAGGACCTAAACAGTTAGTCCAGCAGGCAGCGGGCCACTCCAGAGGAGGACCTAAACAGTTAGTCCAGCAGGCAGCGGGCCACTCCAGAGGAGGACCTAAACAGTTAGTCCAGCAGGCAGCGGTCCACTCCAGAGGAGGACCGAAACAGTTAGTCCCGCAGGCAGCGGGCCACTCCAGAGGAGGACCTAAACAGTTAGTCCAGCAGGCAGCGGGCCACTCCAGAGGAGGACCTAAACAGTTAGTCCAGCAGGCAGCGGGCCACTCCAGAGGAGGACCTAAACAGTTAGTCCAGCAGGCAGCGGTCCACTCCAGAGGAAGACCTAACCAGTTAGTCCAGCAGGCAGTGGGCCACTCCAGAGGAGGACCTAAACAGTTAGTCCAGCAGCCAGCGGGCCACTCCGGAGGAGGACCTAAACAGTTAGTCCAGCAGGCAGCGGGCCACTCCAGAGGAGGACCTAAACAGTTTGTCCAGCAGGCAGCGGGCCACTCCAGAGGAGGACCTAAACAGTTAGTCCAGCAGGCAGCGGGCCACTCCAGAGGAGGACCTAAACAGTTAGTCCAGCAGGCAGCGGGCCACTCCAGAGGAGGACCTAAACAGTTAGTCCAGCAGGCAGCGGGCCACTCCAGAGGAGGACCTAAACAGTTAGTCCAGCAGGGAGCGGGCCACTCCAGAGGAGGACCGAAACAGTTAGAACAGCAGGCAGCGGGCCACTCCAGAGGAGGACCTAAACAGTTAGTCCAGCAGGCAGAGGGTCACTCCAGAGGAGGACCTAAACAGTTTGTCCAGCAGGCAGCGGGCCACTCCAGAGGAGGACCTAAACAGTTGTCCAGCAGGCAGCGGGCCACTCCAGAGGAGGACCTAAACAGTTTGTCCAGCAGGCAGCGGGCCACTCCAGAGGAGGACCGAAACAGTTAGAACAGCAGGCAGCGGGCCACTCCAGAGGAGGACCGAAACAGTTAGAACAGCAGGCAGCGGGCCACTCCAGAGGAGGACCTAAACAGTTAGTCCAGCAGGCAGCGGGCCACTCCAGAGGAGGACCTAAACAGTTAGTCCAGCAGGCAGTGGGCCACTCCAGAGGAGGACCTAAACAGTTAGTCCAGCAGGCAGCGGGCCACTCCAGAGGAGGACCTAAACAGTTAGTCCAGCGGGCAGCGGTCCACTCCAGAGGATGACCTAAACAGTTAGTCCAGCAGGCAGCGGGCCACTCCAGAGGAGGACCTAAACAGTTAGTCCAGCAGGCAGCGGGCCACTCCAGAGGAGGACCTAAACAGTTAGTCCAGCAGGCAGCGGGCCACTCCAGAGGAGGACCTAAACAGTTAGTCCAGCAGGGAGCGGGCCACTCCAGAGGAGGACCTAAACAGTTAGTCCAGCAGGCAGCGGGCCACTCCAGAGGAGGACCTAAACAGTTAGTCCAGCAGGCAGCGGGCCACTCCAGAGGAGGACCTAAACAGTTAGTCCAGCAGGCAGCGGGCCACTCCAGAGGAGGACCTAAACAGTTAGTCCAGCAGGCAGCGGTCCACTCCAGAGGATGACCTAAACAGTTAGTCCAGCAGGCAGCGGGCCACTCCAGAGGATGACCTAAACAGTTAGTCCAGCAGGCAGCGGGCCACTCCAGAGGAGGACCTAAACAGTTAGTCCAGCAGGCAGCGGGCCACTCCAGAGGAGGACCTAAACAGTTAGTCCAGCAGGCAGCGGGCCACTCCAGAGGAGGACCTAAACAGTTAGTCCAGCAGGCAGTGGGCCACTCCAGAGGAGGACCTAAACAGTTAGTCCAGCAGGCAGCGGGCCACTCCAGAGGAGGACCTAAACAGTTAGTCCAGCAGGCAGGCCACTCCAGAGGAGGACCTTGTTATTGGGCTGATGCCTTGAAGAAAAAAGGAGGTAAATGGATGCCCTCCCCAGGCTCCTCCACCACTCGTCTCCTCCACCGCTCCATTTCCCAATGCACAAATTTCCATTTTAGCTTGTTTCCATGGGAACTGGCCTTCAATAGCTCGAAGAACAAAAGGCCATTCTGGATTACTCTAAAGAAGACCTGACTGGATTACACTCTAAAGAAGACCTGGCTGGATTACACTCTAAAGAAGACCTGGCTGGATTACACTCTAAAGAAGACCTGGCTGGATTACACTCTAAAGAAGAACTGGCTGGATTACACTCCAAAGAAGACCTGGCTGGATTCCACTCTAAAGAAGAACCGGCTGGATTACACACTAAAGAAGAACCGGCTGGATTACACTCTAAAGAAGACCTGGCTGGACTACACTCTAAAGAAGACCTGGCTGGATTACACTCTAAAGAAGAACTGGCTGGATTACACACTAAAGAAGACCTGGCTGGATTACACTCTAAAGAAGACCTGGCTGGGTTACACTAAAGAAGACCTAGCTGCGTTACACTAAAGAAGACCTGGCTGGATTACACTCTACAGAAGACCTGGCTGGATTACACTCTAAAGAAGACCTGGCTGGATTACACTCTACAGAAGACCTGGCTGGATTACACTCTACAGAAGACCTGGCTGGATTACACTCTAAAGAAGACCTGGCTGGGTTACACTCTACAGAAGACCTGGCTAGGTTACACTCTAAAGAAGACCTGGCTAGGTTACACTCTAAAGAAGACCTGGCTGGGTTACACTCTAAAGAAGACCTGGCTGGGTTACACTCTACAGATGACCTGGCTGGGTTACACTCTACAGAAGACCTGGCTAGGTTACACTCTAAAGATGACCTGGCTGGGTTACACTAAAGAAGACCTGGCTGGATTACACTCTACAGAAGACCTGGCTGGATTACACTCTAAAGAAGACCTGGCTGAATTACACTCTAAAGAAGACCTGGCTGGTTAACACTCTACAGAAGACCTGGCTGGATTACACTCTACAGAAGACCTGGCTGGTTAACACTCTACAGAAGACCTGGCTGGATTACACTCTACAGAAGACCTGGCTGGATTACACTCTAAAGAAGACCTGGCTGGATTACACTTTAAAGAAGACATGGCTGGATTACACTTTAAAGAAGACCTGGCTGGATTACACTTTAAAGAAGACCTGGCTGGATTACACTCTAAAGAAGACCTGGCTGGATTACACTCTAAAGAAGACCTGGCTGGGTTACACTTTAAAGAAGACCTGGCTGGATTACACTTTAAAGAAGACCTGGCTGGATTACACTTTAAACAAGACCTGGCTGGATTACACTCTAAAGAAGACCTGGCTGGGTTACACTCTAAAGAAGACCTAGCTGCGTTACACTAAAGAAGACCTGGCTGGATTACACTCTACAGAAGACCTGGCTGGATTACACTCTAAAGAAGACCTGGCTGGATTACACTCTACAGAAGACCTGGCTGGATTACACTCTACAGAAGACCTGGCTGGATTACACTCTAAAGAAGACCTGGCAAGGTTACACTCTACAGAAGACCTGGCTAGGTTACACTCTACAGAAGACCTGGCTGGGTTACACTCTAAAGAAGACCTGGCTGGGTTACACTCTACAGATGACCTGGCTGGGTTACACTCTACAGAAGACCTGGCTAGGTTACACTCTAAAGATGACCTGGCTGGGTTACACTAAAGAAGACCTGGCTGGATTACACTCTACAGAAGACCTGGCTGGATTACACTCTAAAGAAGACCTGGCTGAATTACACTCTAAAGAAGACCTGGCTGGTTAACACTCTACAGAAGACCTGGCTGGATTACACTCTACAGAAGACCTGGCTGGTTAACACTCTACAGAAGACCTGGCTGGATTACACTCTACAGAAGACCTGGCTGGATTACACTCTAAAGAAGACCTGGCTGGATTACACTTTAAAGAAGACATGGCTGGATTACACTTTAAAGAAGACCTGGCTGGATTACACTTTAAAGAAGACCTGGCTGGATTACACTCTAAAGAAGACCTGGCTGGATTACACTCTAAAGAAGAACTGTCTGGATTACACTCCAAAGAAGACCTGGCTGGATTCCACTCTAAAGAAGAACCGGCTGGATTACACACTAAAGAAGAACCGGCTGGATTACACTCTAAAGAAGACCTGGCTGGACTACACTCTAAAGAAGACCTGGCTGGATTACACTCTAAAGAAGAACTGGCTGGATTACACACTAAAGAAGACCTGGCTGGATTACACTCTAAAGAAGACCTGGCTGGGTTACACTAAAGAAGACCTAGCTGCGTTACACTAAAGAAGACCTGGCTGGATTACACTCTACAGAAGACCTGGCTGGATTACACTCTAAAGAAGACCTGGCTGGATTACACTCTACAGAAGACCTGGCTGGATTACACTCTACAGAAGACCTGGCTGGATTACACTCTAAAGAAGACCTGGCTGGGTTACACTCTACAGAAGACCTGGCTAGGTTACACTCTAAAGAAGACCTGGCTAGGTTACACTCTAAAGAAGACCTGGCTGGGTTACACTCTAAAGAAGACCTGGCTGGGTTACACTCTACAGATGACCTGGCTGGGTTACACTCTACAGAAGACCTGGCTAGGTTACACTCTAAAGATGACCTGGCTGGGTTACACTAAAGAAGACCTGGCTGGATTACACTCTACAGAAGACCTGGCTGGATTACACTCTAAAGAAGACCTGGCTGAATTACACTCTAAAGAAGACCTGGCTGGTTAACACTCTACAGAAGACCTGGCTGGATTACACTCTACAGAAGACCTGGCTGGTTAACACTCTACAGAAGACCTGGCTGGATTACACTCTACAGAAGACCTGGCTGGATTACACTCTAAAGAAGACCTGGCTGGATTACACTTTAAAGAAGACATGGCTGGATTACACTTTAAAGAAGACCTGGCTGGATTACACTTTAAAGAAGACCTGGCTGGATTACACTCTAAAGAAGACCTGGCTGGATTACACTCTAAAGAAGACCTGGCTGGGTTACACTTTAAAGAAGACCTGGCTGGATTACACTTTAAAGAAGACCTGGCTGGATTACACTTTAAACAAGACCTGGCTGGATTACACTCTAAAGAAGACCTGGCTGGGTTACACTAAAGAAGACCTAGCTGCTTTACACTAAAGAAGACCTGGCTGGATTACACTCTACAGAAGACCTGGCTGGATTACACTCTAAAGAAGACCTGGCTGGATTACACTCTACAGAAGACCTGGCTGGATTACACTCTACAGAAGACCTGGCTGGATTACACTCTAAAGAAGACCTGGCAAGGTTACACTCTACAGAAGACCTGGCTAGGTTACACTCTACAGAAGACCTGGCTGGGTTACACTCTAAAGAAGACCTGGCTGGGTTACACTCTACAGATGACCTGGCTGGGTTACACTCTACAGAAGACCTGGCTAGGTTACACTCTAAAGATGACCTGGCTGGGTTACACTAAAGAAGACCTGGCTGGATTACACTCTACAGAAGACCTGGCTGGATTACACTCTAAAGAAGACCTGGCTGAATTACACTCTAAAGAAGACCTGGCTGGTTAACACTCTACAGAAGACCTGGCTGGATTACACTCTACAGAAGACCTGAATGGTTAACACTCTACAGAAGACCTGGCTGGATTACACTCTACAGAAGACCTGGCTGGATTACACTCTAAAGAAGACCTGGCTGGATTACACTTTAAAGAAGACATGGCTGGATTACACTTTAAAGAAGACCTGGCTGGATTACACTTTAAAGAAGACCTGGCTGGATTACACTCTAAAGAAGACCTGGCTGGATTACACTCTAAAGAAGACCTGGCTGGGTTACACTTTAAAGAAGACCTGGCTGGATTACACTTTAAAGAAGACCTGGCTGGATTACACTTTAAACAAGACCTGGCTGGATTACACTCTAAAGAAGACCTGGCTGGATTACACTTTAAACAAGACCTGGCTGGATTACACTCTAAAGAAGACCTGGCTGGATTACACTTTAAAGAAGACCTGGCTGGATTACACTTTAAAGAAGACCTGGCTGGCTTACACTCTAAAGAAGACCTGGCTGGATAACGCTCTAAAGAAGACCTGGCTGGATTACACTCTAAAGAAGACCTGGCTGGGTTACACTCTAAAGAAGACCTGGCTGGATAACGCTCTAAAGAAGACCTGGCTGGATTACACTCTAAAGAAGAACTGGCTGGATTACACTCTAAAGAAGACCTGGCTGGATTACACACTAAAGAAGACCTGGCTGGATTACACTCTACAGAAGACCTGGCTGGATTACACTCTAAAGAAGACCTGGCTGGATTACACTCTACAGAAGACCTGGCTGGATTACACTCTACAGAAGACCTGGCTGGATTACACTCTAAAGAAGACCTGGCTGAATTACACTCTAAAGAAGACCTGGTTGGTTAACACTCTACAGAAGACCTGGCTGGATTACACTCTACAGAAGACCTGGCTGGTTAACACTCTACAGAAGACCTGGCTGGATTACACTCTACAGAAGACCTGGCTGGATTACACTTTTAAGAAGACCTGGCTGGATTACACTTTAAAGAAGACATGGCTGGATTACACTTTAAAGAAGACCTGGCTGGATTACACTTTAAAGAAGACCTGGCTGGATTACACTCTAAAGAAGACCTGGCTGGATTACACTCTAAAGAAGACCTGGCTGGGTTACACTTTAAAGAAGACCTGGCTGGATTACACTTTAAAGAAGACCTGGCTGGATTACACTTTAAACAAGACCTGGCTGGATTACACTCTAAAGAAGACCTGGCTGGATTACACTTTAAAGAAGACCTGGCTGGATTACACTCTAAAGAAGACCTGGCTGGATTACACTTTAAAGAAGACCTGGCTGGATTACACTTTAAAGAAGACCTGGCTGGATTACACTCTAAAGAAGACCTGGCTGGATAACGCTCTAAAGAAGACCTGGCTGGATTACACTCTAAAGAAGACCTGGCTGGGTTACACTCTAAAGAAGACCTGGCTGGATAACGCTCTAAAGAAGACCTGGCTGGATTACACTCTAAAGAAGAACTGGCTGGATTACACTCTAAAGAAGACCTGGCTGGATTATACTCTAAAGAAGACCTGGCTGGATTACACTCTAAAGAAGACCTGGCTGGATTACACTCTAAAGAAGCCCTGGCTGGATTACACTCTAAAGAAGACCTGGCTGGATTACACTCTAAAGAAGACCTGGCTGGATTACACTCTAAAGAAGACCTGGCTGGATTACACTTTAAAGAAGACCTGGCTGGATTACACTTTAAAGAAGACCTGGCTGGATTACACTCTAAAGAAGACCTGGCTGGATTACACTCTAAAGAAGACCTGGCTGGGTTACACTCTAAAGAAGACCTGGCTGGATTACACTCTAAAGAAGACCTGGCTGGATTACACTTTAAAGAAGACCTGGCTGGATTACACTTTAAAGAAGACCTGGCTGGATTACACTCTAAAGAAGACCTGGCTGGATTACACTCTAAAGAAGACCTGGCTGGATTACACTCTACAGAAGACCTGGCTGGATTACACTCTAAAGATGACCTGGCTGGATTACACTCCAAAGAAGACCTGGCTGGATTACACTTTAAAGAAGACCTGGCTGGATTACACTCTAAAGAAGACCTGGCTGGATTACACTCTAAAGAAGACCTGGCTGGATTATACTCTAAAGAAGACCTGGCTGGATTACACTCTAAAGAAGACCTGGCTGGATTACACTCTAAAGAAGACCTGGCTGGATTACACTCTAAAGAAGACCTGGCTGGATTACACTCTAAAGAAGACCTGGCTGGATTACACTCTAAAGAAGACCTGGCTGGATTACACTCTAAAGAAGACCTGGCTGGATTACACTCTACAGAAGACCTGGCTGGATTACACTCTAAAGAAGACCTGGCTGGATTACACTCTAAAGAAGACCTGGCTGGATTACACTCTAAAGAAGACCTGGCTGGATTACACTCTAAAGAAGACCTGGCTGGATTACACTCTAAAGAAGACCTGGCTGGATTACACTCTAAAGAAGACCTGGCTGGATTACACTTTAAAGAAGACCTGGCTGGATTACACTTTAAAGAAGACCTGGCTGGATTACACTCTAAAGAAGACCTGGCTGGATTACACTCTAAAGAAGACCTGGCTGGATTACACTCTAAAGAAGACCTGGCTGGATTACACTTTAAAGAAGACCTGGCTGGATTACACTCTAAAGAAGACCTGGCTGGATTACACTCTAAAGAAGACCTGGCTGGATAACTCTAAAGAAGACCTGGCTGGATTACACTCTAAAGAAGACCTGGCTGGATTACACTCTAAAGAAGACCTGGCTGGATTACACTCTACAGAAGACCTGGCTAGGTCCTGGTTGATGAGGAGTTGATGAGGAGAGGGTCAGTAAAACCCAGATCTGACCTGGTTGATGAGGAGAGAGGAGAGGGCCAGTAAAACCCACAACTGACCTGGTTGATGAGGAGAGAGGAGAGGGCCAGTAAAACCCAGATCTGACCTGGTTGATGAGGAGAGAGGAGAGGGCCAGTAAAACCCAGATCTGACCTGGTTGATGAGAAGAGGGTCAGTAAAACCCAGATCTGACCTGGTTGATGAGGAGAGAGGAGAGGGCCAGTAAAACCCAGATCTGACCTGGTTAATGTGGAGAGGGCCAGTTAAACCCAGATCTGACCTGGTTGATGAGGAGAGAGGAGAGGGCCAGTAAAACCCAGATCTGACCTGGTTGATGAGGAGAGAGGAGAGGGCCAGTAAAACCCAGATCTGACCTGGTTGATGAGGAGAGGGTCAGTAAAACCCAGAACTGACCTGGTTGATGAGGAGAGATGAGAGGGCCAGTAAAACCCAGATCTGACCTGGTTGATGAGGAGAGGACCAGTAAAACCCAGATCTGACCTGGTTGATGAGGAGAGAGGAGAGGGTCAGTAAAACCCAGATCTGACCTGGTTGATGAGGAGAGAGGAGAGGGCCAGTAAAACCCAGATCTGACCTGGTTGATGAGGAGAGGGCCAGTAAAACCCAGATCTGACCTGGTTGATGAGGAGAGGGACAGTAAAACCCAGATCTGACCTGGTTGATGAGGAGAAAGGAGAGGGTCAGTAAAACCCAGATCTGACCTGGTTGATGAGGAGAGAGGAGAGGGCCAGTAAAACCCAGATCTGACCTGGTTGATGAGGAGAGAGGAGAGGGCCAGTAAAACCCAGATCTGACCTGGTTGATGAGGAGAGAGGAGAGGGCCAGTAAAACCCAGATCTGACCTGGTTGATGAGGAGAGGGTCAGTAAAACCCAGACCTGACCTGGTTGATGAGGAGAGAGGAGAGGGCCAGTAAAACCCAGATCTGACCTGGTTGATGAGGAGAGGGTCAGTAAAACCCAGATCTGACCTGGTTGATGAGGAGAGAGGGTCAGTAAAACCCAGATCTGACCTGGTTGATGAGGAGAGAGGAGAGGGCCAGTAAAATCCAGATCTGACCTGGTTGATGAGGAGAGAGGAGAGGGCCAGTAAAACCCAGAACTGACCTGGTTGATGAGGAGAGAGGAGAGGACCAGTAAAACCCAGATCTGACCTGGTTGATGAGGAGAGAGGAGAGGGTCAGTAAAACCCAGATCTGACCTGGTTGATGAGGAGAGAGGAGAGGGTCAGTAAAACCCAGATCTGACCTGGTTGATGAGGAGAGGGCCAGTAAAACCCAGATCTGACCTGGTTGATGAGGAGAGGGCCAGTAAAACCCAGATCTGACCTGGTTGATGAGGAGAGAGGAGAGGGTCAGTAAAACCCAGATCTGACCTGGTTGATGAGGAGAGAGGAGAGGGCCAGTAAAACCCAGATCTGACCTGGTTGATTAGGAGAGGGTCAGTAAAACCCAGATCTGACCTGGTTGATTAGGAGAGGGCCAGTAAAACCCAGATCTGACCTGGTTGATGAGGAGAGAGGAGAGGGTCAGTAAAACCCAGATCTGACCTGGTTAATGAGGAGAGAGGAGAGGGCCAGTAAAACCCAGAGCTGACCTGGTTGATGAGGAGAGGACCAGTAAAACCCAGATCTGACCTGGTTGATGAGGAGAGGGCCAGTAAAACCCAGATCTGACCTGGTTAATGAGGAGAGGGCCAGTTAAACCCAGATCTGACCTGGTTGATGAGGAGAGAGGAGAGGGCCAGTAAAACCCAGAACTGACCTGGTTGATGAGGAGAGAGGAGAGGGCCAGTAAAACCCAGATCTGACCTGGTTGATGAGGAGAGAGGAGAGGGCCAGTAAAACCCAGATCTGACCTGGTTGATGAGGAGAGGGTCAGTAAAACCCAGAACTGACCTGGTTGATGAGGAGAGAGGAGAGGGCCAGTAAAACCCAGATCTGACCTGGTTGATGAGGAGAGGGTCAGTAAAACCCAGATCTGACCTGGTTAATGAGGAGAGAGGAGAGGGCCAGTAAAACCCAGAGCTGACCTGGTTGATGAGGAGAGAGGAGAGGGCCAGTAAAACCCAGATCTGACCTGGTTGATGAGGAGAGAGGAGAGGGCCAGTAAAACCCAGATCTGACCTGGTTGATGAGGAGAGGGTCAGTAAAACCCAGATCTGACCTGGTTGATGAGGAGAGAGGAGAGGGCCAGTAAAACCCAGATCTGACCTGGTTAATGAGGAGAGGGCCAGTTAAACCCAGATCTGACCTGGTTGATGAGGAGAGAGGAGAGGGCCAGTAAAACCCAGAACTGACCTGGTTGATGAGGAGAGAGGAGAGGGCCAGTAAAACCCAGATCTGACCTGGTTGATGAGGAGAGAGGAGAGGGCCAGTAAAACCCAGATCTGACCTGGTTGATGAGGAGAGGGTCAGTAAAACCCAGAACTGACCTGGTTGATGAGGAGAGAGGAGAGGGCCAGTAAAACCCAGATCTGACCTGGTTGATGAGGAGAGGGTCAGTAAAACCCAGATCTGACCTGGTTGATGAGGAGAGAGGAGAGGGCCAGTAAAACCCAGATCTGACCTGGTTGATGAGGAGAGGGCCAGTAAAACCCAGATCTGACCTGGTTGATGAGGAGAGAGGGTCAGTAAAACCCAGATCTGACCTGGTTGATGAGGAGAGAGGAGAGGGCCAGTAAAACCCAGATCTGACCTGGTTGATGAGGAGAGAGGAGAGGGCCAGTAAAACCCAGATCTGACCTGGTTGATGAGGAGAGAGGAGAGGGCCA
Source organism: Salvelinus fontinalis (assembly GCF_029448725.1). Taxonomy (NCBI): domain Eukaryota; kingdom Metazoa; phylum Chordata; class Actinopteri; order Salmoniformes; family Salmonidae; genus Salvelinus; species Salvelinus fontinalis. The sequence goes on from NC_074675.1 coordinate 2,736,345, forward strand.
GTAAAACCCAGAACTGACCTGGTTGATGAGGAGAGAGGAGAGGGCCAGTAAAACCCAGATCTGACCTGGTTGATGAGGAGAGGGGAGAGGGTCAGTAAAACCCAGATCTGACCTGGTTGATGAGGAGAGGACCAGTAAAACCCAGATCTGACCTGGTTGATGAGGAGAGGACCAGTAAAACCCAGATCTGACCTGGTTGATGAGGAGAGAGGAGAGGGTCAGTAAAACCCAGATCTGACCTGGTTGATGAGGAGAGAGGAGAGGGCCAGTAAAACCCAGATCTGACCTGGTTGATGAGGAGAGGGCCAGTAAAACCCAGATCTGACCTGGTTGATGAGGAGAGGGCCAGTAAAACCCAGATCTGACCTGGTTGATGAGGAGAGAGGAGAGGGTCAGTAAAACCCAGATCTGACCTGGTTGATGAGGAGAGAGGAGAGGGCCAGTAAAACCCAGATCTGACCTGGTTGATGAGGAGAGAGGAGAGGGCCAGTAAAACCCAGATCTGACCTGGTTGATGAGGAGAGAGGAGAGGGCCAGTAAAACCCACAACTGACCTGGTTGATGAGGAGAGAGGAGAGGGCCAGTAAAACCCAGATCTGACCTGGTTGATGAGGAGAGGGGAGAGGGTCAGTAAAACCCAGATCTGACCTGGTTAATGAGGAGAGGACCAGTAAAACCCAGATCTGACCTGGTTGATGAGGAGAGAGGAGAGGGCCAGTAAAACCCAGATCTGACCTGGTTGATGAGGAGAGGGCCAGTAAAACCCAGATCTGACCTGGTTGATGAGGAGAGAGGAGAGGGTCAGTAAAACCCAGATCTGACCTGGTTGATGAGGAGAGAGGAGAGGGCCAGTAAAACCCAGATCTGACCTGGTTGATGAGGAGAGAGGAGAAGGCCAGTAAAACCCAGATCTGACCTGGTTGATGAGGAGAGGGTCAGTAAAACCCAGATCTGACCTGGTTGATGAGGAGAGGGCCAGTAAAACCCAGATCTGACCTGGTTGATGAGGAGAGAGGAGAGGGTCAGTAAAACCCAGATCTGACCTGGTTGATGAGGAGAGAGGAGAGGGCCAGTAAAACCCAGATCTGACCTGGTTGATGAGGAGAGAGGAGAGGGCCAGTAAAACCCAGATCTGACCTGGCTGATGAGGAGAGAGGAGAGGGCCAGTAAAACCCAGATCTGACCTGGTTGATGAGGAGAGAGGAGAGGGCCAGTAAAACCCAGATCTGACCTGGTTGATGAGGAGAGAGGAGAGGGTCAGTAAAACCCAGATCTGACCTGGTTGATGAGGAGAGGGCCAGTAAAACCCAGATCTGACCTGGTTGATGAGGAGAGAGGAGAGGGTCAGTAAAACCCAGATCTGACCTGGTTGATGAGGAGAGAGGAGAGGGTCAGTAAAACCCAGATCTGACCTGGTTGATGAGGAGAGTGGAGAGGGCCAGTAAAACCCAGATCTGACCTGGTTGATGAGGAGAGAGGAGAGGGCCAGTAAAACCCAGAACTAGTCTTCAGTGAAGAGGAGGATACTGAGTATATCAACACAACTACATTTTGTAAACAACTCATAGCCCCCTCACCACATGACTACTACAGTACACACACACACACACACACACACACACACACACACACACACACACACACACACACACACACACACACACACACACACACACACACACACACACACACACACACACACACACACACACAAACACACACACACACACACACACAGACACACACACACACACACACACAAAATCTATTCCAGTTTCTAGGGTATTTCACCACATGCCTTGTGAAAACAAAATCTGTTAAATATCACTGATAAATAAACACTACTCAGCTTCCTGCTAAATATGTTAAATAACACTGAATAAGTAAGAACAGCGAGTTACACAAATATTTCTCTGTAATCTGTTTCCCAATCCTCCTCTCAAAACAGCTGTTGTCCTGTTTACAGCTGTTGTCCTGTTTACAGCTGGTGTCCTGTTTACAGCTGTTGTCCTGTTTACAGCTGTTGTCCTGTTTACAGCTCTTGTCCTGTTTACAGCTGTTGTCCTGTTTACAGCTGTTGTCCTGTTTACAGCTTTTGTCCTGTTTACAGCTGTGGTCCTGTTTACAGCTGTGGTCCTGTTTACAGCTGTTGTCCTGTTTACAGCTGTGGTCCTGTTTACAGCTGTGGTCCTGTTTACAGCTGTTGTCCTGTTTACAGCTGTGGTCTTGTTTACAGCTGTGGTCCTGTTTACAGCTGTTGTCCTGTTTACAGCTGTTGTCCTGTTTACAGCTGTGGTCCTGTTTACAGCTGTTGTCCTGTTTACAGTTGTTGTCCTGTTTACAGCTGTTGTCAGCTGTTGTCATGTTTACAGTTGTTGTCCTGTTTACAGCTGTTGTTCTGTTTACAGTTGTGGTCCTGTTTACAGCTGTTGTCCTGTTTACAGCTGTTGTCCTGTTTACAGCTGTTGTCCTGTTTACAGCTGTTGTCCTGTTTACAGCTGTTGTCCTGTTTACAGCTGTGGTCCTGTTTACAGTTGTTGTCCTGTTTACAGCTGTTGTCCTGTTTACAGCTGTTGTCCTGTTTACAGCTGTTGTCCTGTTTACAGCTGTTGTCCTGTTTACAGCTGTTGTCCTGTTTACAGCTGTTGTCCTGTTTACAGCTGTTGTCCTGTTTACAGCTGTTGTCCTGTTTACAGCTGTGGTCCTGTTTACAGCTGTTGTCCTGTTTACAGTTGTTGTCCTGTTTACAGTTGTTGTCCTGTTTACAGTTGTTGTCCTGTTTACAGCTGTTGTCCTGTTTACAGCTGTGGTCCTGTTTACAGCTGTGGTCCTGTTTACAGCTGTTGTCCTGTTTACAGTTGTTGTCCTGTTTACAGCTGTGGTCCTGTTTACAGCTGTTGTCCTGTTTACAGCTGTTGTCCTGTTTACAGCTGTTGTCCTGTTTACAGCTGTTGTCCTGTTTACAGCTGTGGTCCTGTTTACAGTTGTTGTCCTGTTTACAGTTGTTGTCCTGTTTACAGCTGTTGTCCTGTTTACAGCTGTGGTCCTGTTTACAGCTGTTGTCCTGTTTACAGCTGTGGTCCTGTTGTCCTGTTTACAGCTGTTGTCCTGTTGTCCTGTTTACAGCTGTGGTCCTGTTTACAGCTGTTGTCCTGTTTACAGTTGTTGTCCTGTTTACAGCTCTTGTCCTGTTTACAGCTGTTGTCCTGTTTACAGCTGTTGTCCTGTTTACAGCTGTTGTCCTGTTTACAGCTGTTGTCCTGTTTACAGTTGTCGTCCTGTTTACAGCTGTTGTCCTGTTTACACAAGTCATCGTATGTTCACAGAGCACATATTTAGCCTTCCCAAAGAGAAGTCATTTAACTAAAGTCAGTGTGTGTTTCCGATGCTAATCTACTCATCAGCTTGTCTGACGCTCTGAGACAAATACCACAAACATCAAGCTGCTTCCTGCGGTAACATGAGATACTCTGAGGAGACAACACAAACATCAAGCTGCTTCCTGCGGTAACATGAGATACTCTGAGGAGACAACACAAACATCAAGCTGCTTCCTGCGGTAACATGAGATACTCTGAGGAGACAACACAAACATCAAGCTGCTTCCTGTAGTAACATGAGATACTCTGAGACAACACAAACATCAAGCTGCTTCCTGCGGTAACATGAGATACTCTGAGGAGACAACACAAACATCAAGCTGCTTCCTGCAGTAACATGAGATACTCTGAGGAGACAACACAAACATCAAGCTGCTTCCTGCGGTAACATGAGATACTCTGAGGAGACAAGACAAACATCAAGCTGCTTCCTGCAGTAACATGAGATACTCTGAGGAGACAACACAAACATCAATCTGCTTCCTGCGGTAACATGAGATACTCTGAGGAGACAACACAAACAACAAGCTGCTTCCAGCGGTAAAATGAGATACTCTGAGGAGACAACACAAACATCAAGCTGCTTCCTGCGGTAACATGAGATACTCTGAGGAGTAAACACAAACATCAAGCTGCTTCCTGCGGTAACATGAGATACTCTGAGATAACACAAACATCAAGCTGCTACCTGCGGTAACATGAGATACTCTGAGGAGACAACACAAACATCAAGCTGTTTCCTGCGGTAACATGAGATACTCTGAGGAGACAAAACAAACATCAAGCTGCTTCCTGCGGTAACATGAGATACTCTGAGGAGACAAGACAAACATCAAGCTGCTTCCTGCGGTAACATGAGATACTCTGAGGAGACACCACAAACATCAAGCTGCTTCCTGCGGTAACATGAGATACTCTGAGGAGACAACACAAACATCAGGGCTGCTTCCAGCGGTAACATGAGATACTCTGAGGAGACAACACAAACATCAAGCTGCTTCCTGCGGTAACATGAGATACTCTGAGGAGACAACACAAACATCAAGCTGCTTCCTGCGGTAACATGAGATACTCTGAGGAGACAACACAAACATCAAGCTGCTTCCAGCGGTAACATGAGATACTCTGAGGAGACAACACAAACATCAGGGCTGCTTCCTGCGGTAACATGAGATACTCTGAGGAGACAACACAAACATCAAGCTGCTTCCAGCGGTAACATGAGATACTCTGAGGAGACAACACAAACATCAAGCTGCTTCCTGCGGTAACATGAGATACTCTGAGACAACACAAACATCAAGCTGCTTCCTGCGGTAACATGAGATACTCTGAGGAGACAACACAAACATCAAGCTGCTTCCTGCGGTAACATGAGATACTCTGAGGAGACAACACAAACATCAAGCTGCTTCCAGCGGTAACATGAGATACTCTGAGGAGACAACATGTTCTTGTTAATTCACTGGGCAGATGAAAGGGTTTGGCTTAGAGCACAAAGCTCTCTCTGTATCAGAGTGTTAGACCCCCTTAGAGAGAGAGAGAGAGAGAGAGAGAGTGTGTGTGTGTTTTCTTAGACCTCAAAGCAGCCCTAATGAGAAAGAGGAAAGAGACACTTAGAGCAGAAACACACACACACACACACACACACACACACACACACACACACACACACACACACACACACACACACACACACACACACACACACACACACACACACACACACACACACACAGGAAGACACATGAGGACTGTGATCTAAACCACTGAAATAACAGATTATGACTCGGCTGTTGTATTTTAGCGGCAGAAGCTGTAAATATTGCAGGAAGACACATGAAAGGTTGGTAGAGGTCAGGTGACTCTCATTACAGCTTGGGTCTGTAGTTTATTAATACAGGTAGATTCATAACAGCTTGTGTCTGTAGTTTATTAATACAGGTAGATTCATAACAGCTTGGGTCTGTAGTTTATTAATACAGGTAGATTCATTACAGCTGTTTATTAATACAGGTAGATTCATTACAGCTGTTTATTAATACAGGTAGATTCATTACAGCTGTTTATTAATACAGGTAGATTCATTACAGCTGTTTATTAATACAGGTAGATTCATTACAGCTGTTTATTAATACAGGTAGATCCATTACAGCTTGTGTCTGTAGTTTATTAATACAGGTAGATTCATAACAGCTTATGTCTGTAGTTTATTAATACAGGTAGATTCATTACAGCTTGGGTCTGTAGTTTATTAATACAGGTAGATTCATTACAGCTGTTTATTAATACAGGTAGATTCATTACAGCTGTTTATTAATACAGGTAGATTCATTACAGCTGTTTATTAATACAGGTAGATTCATTACAGCTGTTTATTAATACAGGTAGATTCATTACAGCTTGGGTCTGTAGTTTATTAATACAGGTAGATTCATTACAGCTGTTTATTAATACAGGTAGATCCATTACAGCTTGTGTCTGTAGTTTATTAATACAGGTAGATTCATAACAGCTGTTTATTAATACAGGTAGATTCATAACAGCTTGGGTCTGTGGTTTATTAATACAGGTAGATTCATAACAGCTTATGTCTGTAGTTTATTAATACAATTAGATTCATTACAGCTTATGTCTGTAGTTTATTAATACAGATAGATTCATAACAGCTTGTGTCTGTAGTTTATTAATACAGGTAGATTCATAACAGCTTGTGTCTGTAGTTTATTAATACAGGTAGATTCATAACAGCTTATGTCTGTAGTTTATTAATACAGGTAGATTCATAACAGCTTGTGTCTGTAGTTTATTAATACAGGTAGATTCATTACAGCTGTTTATTAATACAGGTAGATTTATAACAGCTTGGGTCTGTGGTTTATTAATACAGGTAGATTCATTACAGCTGTTTATTAATACAGGTAGATTCATTACAGCTGTTTATTAATACAGGTAGATTCATAACAGCTGTTTATTAATACAGGTAGATTCATAACAGCTGTTTATTAATACAGGTAGATTCATAACAGCTGTTTATTAATACAGGTAGATTCATA
>NC_074675.1:2747780-2820280 GCF_029448725.1 Salvelinus fontinalis
GGAGGCCTGGTGGTGTATCAGAGCGCAGGTGTTGAAGGAACCACCAGGTGTTGAAGGAACCACCAGGTGTTGAAGGAACCACCAGGTGTTGAAGGAACCACCAGGTGTTGAAGGAACCACCAGGTGTTGAAGGAACCACCAGGTGTTGAAGGAACCACCAGGTGTTGAAGGGACCACCAGGTGTTGAAGTGACCACCAGGTGTTGAAGTGACCACCAGGTGTTGAAGTAACCACCAGGTGTTGAAGTAACCACCAGGTGTTGAAGTAACCACCAGGTGTTGAAGGAACCACCAGGTGTTGAAGTAACCACCAGGTGTTGAGGTAACCACCAGGTGTTGAGGTAACCACCAGGTGTTGAAGTAACCACCAGGTGTTGAGGTAACCACCAGGTGTTGAAGTAACCACCAGGTGTTGAGGTAACCACCAGGTGTTGAAGTAACCACCAGGTGTTGAAGTAACCACCAGGTGTTGAGGTAACCACCAGGTGTTGAAGTAACCACCAGGTGTTGAAGTAACCACCAGGTGTGAAGTAACCACCAGGTGTGAAGTAACCACCAGGTGTTGAACTAATCACCAGGTGTGAAGTAACCACCAGGTGTGAAGTAACCACCAGGTGTTGAGGTAACCACCAGGTGTGAAGTAACCACCAGGTGTTGAGGTAACCACCAGGTGTGAAGTAACCACCAGGTGTTGAAGTAACCACCAGGTGTTGAAGTAACCACCAGGTGTTGAAGTAACCACCAGGTGTTGAAGTGACCACCAGGTGTTGAAGTGACCACCAGGTGTTGAAGTAACCACCAGGTGTTGAAGTGACCACCAGGTGTTGAGGTAACCACCAGGTGTTGAGGTAACCACCAGGTGTTGAAGTAACCACCAGGTGTTGAAGTAACCACCAGGTGTTGAAGTAACCACCAGGTGTGAAGTAACCACCAGGTGTTGAAGTAACCACCAGGTGTTGAAGTAACCACCAGGTGTTGAAGTAACCACCAGGTGTTGAAGTGACCACCAGGTGTTGAAGTGACCACCAGGTGTTGAAGTAACCACCAGGTGTTGAAGTGACCACCAGGTGTTGAAGTGACCACCAGGTGTTGAAGTGACCACCAGGTGTTGAAGTGACCACCAGGTGTTGAGGTAACCACCAGGTGTTGAGGTAACCACCAGGTGTTGAAGTAACCACCAGGTGTTGAAGTAACCACCAGGTGTTGAAGTAACCACCAGGTGTTGAAGTAACCACCAGGTGTTGAAGTAACCACCAGGTGTTGAGGTAACCACCAGGTGTTGAAGTAACCACCAGGTGTTGAAGTAACCACCAGGTGTGAACTAACCACCAGGTGTTGAACTAACCACCAGGTGTTGAAGTAACCACCAGGTGTTGAAGTGACCACCAGGTGTTGAAGTGACCACCAGGTGTTGAGGTAACCACCAGGTGTTGAAGTAACCACCAGGTGTTGAAGTGACCACCAGGTGTTGAAGTGACCACCAGGTGGTGAGGTAACCACCAGGTGTTGAAGTTACCACCAGGTGTTGAAGTAACCACCAGGTGTTGAAGTGACCACCAGGTGTTGAAGTAACCACCAGGTGTGAAGTAACCACCAGGTGTTGAAGTAACCACCAGGTGTTGAAGTAACCACCAGGTGTTGAAGTGACCACCAGGTGTTGAGGTAACCACCAGGTGTTGAAGTAACCACCAGGTGTTGAAGTAACCACCAGGCGTTGAACTAACCACCAGGTGTTGAAGTAACCACCAGGTGTTGAACTAACCACCAGGTGTGAAGTAACCACCAGGTGTTGAAGTAACCACCAGGTGGCAGCACCATCAACCATTAACCAAAAACCAGCCTGAAACTCTTTCTAAAGACTGTTGACATCTAGTGGAAGCCCTAGGAACTGCAATTTGGGAGGACTTGGGCTTATAATTATAGTACTTGCCATTGAAAATAGTAGTAAGCCAATTTTTTTGGGGGGGAAAGGGTTTGTCCTCGGGGTTTCACCTACATATCAGTTCTGTTATACTCACATACATAATTATAACAGTTTTAGACATGTTAGAGTGTTTTCTATCTAAATATACCAATTATATGCAAATCCTAGCTTCTGGGCCTGAGTAACAGGCAGTTTACTTTAAGCACGCTTTTCATCCGGACGTGAAAATGCTGCCCCCTATCCCAAAGAAGTTTTAACATGCTCCTTCTCTCCCTCCCTCCTCTCCAGGTTCAGCCAAAGAGTGTGATCCCAGCCAGCCTCCTCCTCAGCCACAGCCCTGTGTCTCTCCCTAAGGAGCAGCCAGCCAGCCAGAAACAGTCATCCTGTCAGACCCTCAGTCTCCTCAACCTCCAGAGAGCTACCGCTGTAGTCAGCCCTAAGAGCCACGCCCACAACTTTAACCACACCCACAGCTCTAGCCACACCCTCACCCAGAGCCACACCCTCGGCCCGGCCCTGCCTACAGCCAACAGCACGTTCAGCCCAGAACGCCTCTCCGTAGGCCAGGGAGACACAGCCACCAGCACAACCTCCTCACCCCCTCCCCTGGCCCAGACTCTGGCCTCTCCCCTGGCCTCTCTCCAGCCCCAGACCCTGGCCTCTCCCCTGGCCCAGACCCTGGCCTCTCCCCTGGCCCAGACCCTGGCCTCTCTCCAGCCCCAGACCCTGGCCTCTCCCCTGGCCTCTCTCCGGACCCTGGCCTCTCTCCAGCCCCAGACCCTGGCCTCTCTCCAGCCCCAGACCCAGTCTCTCGCCCAGACCCAGTCTCTCTCCCCGGCCCAGATCCAGTCTCTCTCCCCGGCCCAGACCCAGTCTCTCTCCCTGGCACAGACCCAGTCTCTCTCCCTGGCACAGACCCAGTCTCTCACCCTGGCCCAGACCCAGTCTCTCTCCCTGGCCCAGACCCAGTCTCTCACCCTGGCCCAGACCCAGTCTCTCACCCTGGCCCAGACCCAGTCTCTCACCCCGGCCCAGACCCAGTCTCTCTCCCTGGCCCAGACCCAGTCTCTCACCCCGGCCCAGACCCAGTCTCTCTCCCTGGCCCACCCCCAGTCTCTCTCCCCGGCCCAGACCCAGTCTCTCTCCCTGGCCCTAGCCTGGCCTGGAGGCCTCTCCTCCATCTCCCCCACCTCTACCAGCCCAACAGCCACCTCAGCCTCAGTACCCCCCGGTGTGACCTTCTCAGTCATCTCTGCCTCGCCGCCCGCCGACACCGGGAACAACAGGGTGTGGACCATCAGTGAGGCAGTCAAGGTCCAGCCGCTGGTCTTCAACACTGACAATAAGGTTAAAGACTGTCCTTGTCCTACACATCCTTCTGTCAGTCCTACCAGCCCTACTGACTGTCTCTGTCTGCATGTTCTCTACAATCACACACTTCCTGCTGATCTAACTCTTCTGTTAGTCCTACCAGCCCTACTGACTGTCTTGTCTGCATGGTCTCTACAATCACACACTTCACGCTGATCTAACTCTTCTGTCAGGCCTCACATTACAGGCATCATTACAGGCATCATTACAGACATCATTACAGGCATCATTACAGGTATCACAACAGGCCTCAATACAGGCATCATTACAGGAATCAAATACAGGTATCATTACAGGCATCATTACAGGAATCATCACAGGTATCATTACAGACATCATTACAGGCATCATTACAGGTATCACAACAGGCCTCAATACAGGCATCATTACAGGAATCATCACAGGCATCATTACAGGCATCAAATACAGGTATCATTACAGGCATCATTACAGGTATCACAACAGGCATCATTACAGGCATCAATACAGGCATCATTACAGGCATCAATACAGGCATCGTTACAGGCATCGTTACAGGCATCGTTACAGGCATCGTTACAGGCATCGTTACAGGCATCGTTACAGGCATCGTTACAGGCATCGTTACAGGCATCGTTACAGGCCTCACATTACAGGAATCATTACAGGAATCATCACAGGCATCATTACAGGCATCATTACAGGCATCATTACAGGCATCAAATACAGGCATCAATACAGGCATCATTACAGGCATCATTACAGGCATCATTACAGGCATGATTACAGGCATCAATACAGACATCATTACAGACATCATTACAGGCATCATTACAGGCATCATTACATACCAGGCATCATTACAGGCATCATTACAGGCATCATTACAGGCATCATTACAGGCATCATTACAGGCATCAATACAGGCATCATTACAGGCATCATTACAGGTATCATTACAGGCATCATTACAGGCATCATTACAGGCATCATTACAGGCATCATTACAGGCATCAATACAGGCATCATTACAGGCATCAATACAGGCATCGTTACAGGCATCGTTACAGGCATCATTACATACCAGGCATCATTACAGGTATCATTACAGGCATCATTACAGGCATCATTACAGGCATCATTACAGGCATCGTTACAGGCATCGTTACAGGCATCGTTACAGGCATCGTTACAGGCATCGTTACAGGCATCGTTACAGGCATCGTTACAGGCATCACATTACAGGCATCATTACAGGTATCATCAGGCATCATTACAGGCATCGTTACAGGCATCGTTACAGGCATCGTTACAGGCATCGTTACAGGCATCACATTACAGGTATCACATTACAGGTTTCATTACAGGCATCATTACAGGCATCATTACAGGCATCATTACTGGCATCATTACTGGCATCAATACAGGCATCATTACAGGCATCATTACAGGCATCATTACAGGCATCACTACAGGCATCACTACAGGGATCAAATACAGGCATCACTACAGGCATCATTACAGGTATCATTACAGGCATCATTACAGGCATCATTACAGGCATCATTACAGGCATCAATACAGGCATCATTACAGGCATCAATACAGGCATCGTTACAGGCATCGTTACAGGCATCGTTACATACCAGGCATCATTACAGGTATCATTACAGGCATCATTACAGGTATCATTACAGGCATCGTTACAGGCATCAATACAGGCATCGTTACAGGCATCGTTACAGGCATCGTTAAAGGCATCGTTACCGGCATCATTACAGGTATCATCAGGCATCATTACAGGCATCATTACAGGTATCGTTACAGGCATCGTTACAGGCATCGTTACAGGCATCGTTACAGGCATCGTTACAGACATCACATTACAGGTATCATTACAGGCATCGTTACAGGCATCGTTACAGGCATCAATACAGGCATCGTTACAGGCATCATTACAGGCATCATTACAGGCATCATTACTGGCATCATTACTGGCATCAATACAGGCATCATTACAGGCATCATTACAGGCATCATTACAGGCATCATTACAGGCATCATTACTGGCATCATTACTGGCATCAATACAGGCATCATTACAGGCATCATTACTGGCATCATTACTGGCATCAATACAGGCATCAATACAGGCATCATTACAGGCATCATTACAGGCATCATTACAGGCATCATTACTGGCATCATTACTTGCATCAATGCAGGCATCATTACAGGCATCATTACAGGCATCATTACAGGCATCGTTACAGGCATCATTACAGGTATCATTACAGGTATAATTACAGGCATCATTACAGGCATCAATACAGGCATCATTACAGGTATCACAACAGGCCTCAATACAGGCATCATTACAGGAATCATCACAGGCATCATTACAGGCATCAAATACAGGTATCATTACAGGCATCATTACAGGTATCACAACAGGCATCATTACAGGCATCAATACAGGCATCGTTACAGGCATCGTTACAGGCATCGTTACAGGCATCGTTACAGGCATCGTTACAGGCATCGTTACAGGCATCGTTACAGGCATCGTTACAGGCATCGTTACAGGCATCGTTACAGGCCTCACATTACAGGAATCATTACAGGAATCATCACAGGCATCATTACAGGCATCATTACAGGCATCATTACAGGCATCAAATACAGGCATCAATACAGGCATCATTACAGGCATCATTACAGGCATCATTACAGGCATGATTACAGGCATCAATACAGACATCATTACAGACATCATTACAGGCATCATTACAGGCATCATTACAGGCATCATTACATACCAGGCATCATTACAGGCATCATTACAGGCATCATTACAGGCATCATTACAGGCATCATTACAGGCATCAATACAGGCATCATTACAGGCATCATTACAGGTATCATTACAGGCATCATTACAGGCATCATTACAGGCATCATTACAGGCATCAATACAGGCATCATTACAGGCATCAATACAGGCATCGTTACAGGCATCGTTACAGGCATCATTACATACCAGGCATCATTACAGGTATCATTACAGGCATCATTACAGGCATCATTACAGGCATCATTACAGGCATCGTTACAGGCATCGTTACAGGCATCGTTACAGGCATCGTTACAGGCATCGTTACAGGCATCGTTACAGGCATCGTTACAGGCATCACATTACAGGCATCATTACAGGTATCATCAGGCATCATTACAGGCATCGTTACAGGCATCGTTACAGGCATCGTTACAGGCATCACATTACAGGTATCACATTACAGGTTTCATTACAGGCATCATTACAGGCATCATTACAGGCATCATTACAGGCATCATTACTGGCATCATTACTGGCATCAATACAGGCATCATTACAGGCATCATTACAGGCATCATTACAGGCATCACTACAGGGATCAAATACAGGGATCAAATACAGGCATCACTACAGGCATCATTACAGGTATCATTACAGGCATCATTACAGGCATCATTACAGGCATCAATACAGGCATCATTACAGGCATCAATACAGGCATCGTTACAGGCATCGTTACAGGCATCGTTACATACCAGGCATCATTACAGGTATCATTACAGGCATCATTACAGGTATCATTACAGGCATCGTTACAGGCATCAATACAGGCATCGTTACAGGCATCGTTACAGGCATCGTTAAAGGCATCGTTACCGGCATCATTACAGGTATCATCAGGCATCATTACAGGCATCATTACAGGTATCGTTACAGGCATCGTTACAGGCATCGTTACAGGCATCGTTACAGGCATCGTTACAGACATCACATTACAGGTATCATTACAGGCATCGTTACAGGCATCGTTACAGGCATCAATACAGGCATCGTTACAGGCATCATTACAGGCATCATTACAGGCATCATTACTGGCATCATTACTGGCATCAATACAGGCATCATTACAGGCATCATTACAGGCATCATTACAGGCATCATTACAGGCATCATTACTGGCATCATTACTGGCATCAATACAGGCATCATTACAGGCATCATTACTGGCATCATTACTGGCATCAATACAGGCATCAATACAGGCATCATTACAGGCATCATTACAGGCATCATTACAGGCATCATTACTGGCATCATTACTTGCATCAATGCAGGCATCATTACAGGCATCATTACAGGCATCGTTACAGGCATCGTTACAGGCATCATTACAGGTATCATTACAGGTATAATTACAGGCATCATTACAGGCATCAATACAGGCATCATTACAGGCATCACTACAGGGATCAAATACAGGCATCACGACAGGCATCATTACAGGCATCATTACAGGATTCAATACAGGCATCAATACAGGCATCATTACAGGCATCATTACAGGCATCATTACAGGTATCATCAGGCATCATTACAGGCATCGTTACAGGCATCGTTACAGGCATCGTTACAGGCATCGTTACAGGCATCGTTACAGGCATCGTTACAGGCATCACATTACAGGTATCATTAGAGGCATCATTACAGGCATCATTACTGGCATCATTACTGGAATCAATACAGGCATCATTACAGGCATCATTACAGGCATCATTACAGGCATCATTACAGGTATAATTACAGGCATCAATACAGGCATCATTACAGGCATCATTACAGGCATCATTACAGGCATCACTACAGGCATCATTACAGGCATCAATACAGGCATCATTACAGGCATCACTACAGGCATCACTACAGGCATCATTACAGGCATCATTACAGGCATCATTACAGGCATCATTACAGGCATCATTACAGGGATCATTACAGGCATCATTACAGGCATCGTTACAGGCATCATTACATACCAGGCATCATTACAGGTATCATTACAGGCATCATTACAGGCATCAATACAGGCATCGTTACAGACATCGTTACATACCAGGCATCATTACAGGGATCATTACAGGCATCATTACAGGCATCGTTACAGGCATCATTACATACCAGGCATCATTACAGGTATCGTTACAGGGATCATTACAGGCATCATTACAGGCATCGTTACAGGCATCATTACATACCAGGCATCATTACAGGGATCATTACAGGCATCATTACAGGCATCGTTACAGGCATCATTACATACCAGGCATCATTACAGGTATCGTTACAGGCATCGTTACAGACATCGTTACAGACATCGTTACAGACATCGTTACAGACATCGTTACAGACATCGTTACAGACATCAATACAGGCATCATTACAGGCATCGTTACAGGCATCGATACAGGCATCCTTACAGGTATCATCAGGCATCAATACAGGTATCATTACAGGCATCATTACAGGTATCATCAGGCATTGTTACTGGCATTGTTACTGGCATCGTTACAGGCATCGTTACAGGCATCGTTACAGGCATCGTTACAGGCATCATTACTGGCATCATTACTGGCATCAATACAGGCATCAATACAGACATCATTACAGGCATCATTACAGGCATCAATACAGGCATCATTACAGGCATCATTACAGGTATCATTACAGGATTCATTACAGGCATCATTACAGGCATCATTACAGGCATCATTACATGCATCATTACAGGCATCATTACATGCATCACTACAGGCATCATTACAGGTATCATTACAGGCATCGATACAGGCATCATTACAGGCATCACTACAGGCATCGTTACAGGCATCATTACTGGCATCATCAGGCATCATTACAGGCATCATTACAGGCATCATCAGGCATCATTACAGGCATCATTACAGGCATCATTACAGGCATCATTACTGGCATCATCAGGCATCATCAGGCATCATTACAGGCATCGTTACAGGCATCGTTACAGGCATCGTTACAGGCATCGTTACAGGCATCGTTACAGGCATCATTTCAGGTAGAATTGTGCTTTATCATTCCTAATTTAAATCAATCACAATTTAATTGTCTACCTTCCCTTCCCACTAAATAGTACTAGTACTAACCCTAACCCACTAAATAGTACTAGTACTAACCCTAACCCTAACCCACTAAATAGTACTAGTACTAACCCTAACCCACTAAATAGTACTAATACTAACCCTAACCCACTAAATAGTACTAGTACTAACCCTAACCCTAACCCTCTAAATAGTACTAGTACTAACCCTAACCCTAACCCACTAAATAGTACTAATACTAACCCTAACCCACTAAATAGTACTAATACTAACCCTAACCCTAACCCTCTAAATAGTACTAGTACTAACCCTAACCCACTAAATAGTACTAATACTAACCCTAACCCTAACCCTCTAAATAGTACTAGTACTAACCCTAACCCTAACCCACTAAATAGTACTAGTACTAACCCTAACCCTAACCCACTAAATAGTACTAGTACTAACCCTAACCCTAACCCACTAAATAGTACTAATACTAACCCTAACCCTAACCCACTAAATAGTACTAATACTAACCCTAACCCACTAAATAGTACTAATACTAACCCTAACCCACTAAATAGTACTAATACTAACCCTAACCCTCTAAATAGTACTAATACTAACCCTAACCCACTAAATAGTACTAATACTAACCCTAACCCTCTAAATAGTACTAATACTAACCCTAACCCTAACCCTCTAAATAGTACTAGTACTAACCCTAACCCTAACCCACTAAATAGTACTAATACTAACCCTAACCCTAACCCACTAAATAGTACTAATACTAACCCTAACCCTAACCCACTAAATAGTACTAGTACTAACCCTAACCCACTAAATAGTACTAGTACTAACCCTAACCCACTAAATAGTACTAGTACTAACCCTAACCCACTAAATAGTACTAGTACTAACCCACTAAATAGTAATAGTACTAACCCTAACCCACTAAATAGTACTAATACTAACCCTAACCCTAACCCACTAAATAGTACTAGTACTAACCCTAACCCACTAAATAGTACTAATACTAACCCTAACCCTAACCCACTAAATAGTACTAATACTAACCCTAACCCACTAAATAGTACTAACCCTAACCCTAACCCACTAAATAGTACTAGTACTAACCCTAACCCTAACCCACTAAATAGTACTAGTACTAACCCTAACCCACTAAATAGTACTAGTACTAACCCTAACCCTCTAAATAGTACTAACCCTAACCCACTAAATAGTACTAACCCTAACCCTAACCCACTAAATAGTACTAGTACTAACCCTAACCCACTAAATAGTACTAATACTAACCCTAACCCACTAAATAGTACTAGTACTAACCCTAACCCACTAAATAGTAATAGTACTAACCCTAACCCTAACCCACTAAATAGTACTAGTACTAACCCTAACCCACTAAATAGTACTAGTACTAACCCTAACCCACTAAATAGTACTAATACTAACCCTAACCCTAACCCACTAAATAGTACTAATACTAACCCTAACCCACTAAATAGTACTAACCCTAACCCTAACCCTAACCCACTAAATAGTACTAATACTAACCCTAACCCACTAAATAGTACTAATACTAACCCTAACCCACTAAATAGTACTAATACTAACCCTAACCCTAACCCACTAAATAGTACTAGTACTAACCCTAACCCACTAAATAGTACTAATACTAACCCTAACCCTAACCCACTAAATAGTACTAACCCTAACCCTAACCCACTAAATAGTACTAATACTAACCCTAACCCTAACCCACTAAATAGTACTAATACTAACCCTAACCCACTAAATAGTACTAATACTAACCCTAACCCTAACCCACTAAATAGTACTAATACTAACCCTAACCCACTAAATAGTACTAGTACTAACCCTAACCCTAACCCACTAAATAGTACTAACCCTAACCCTAACCCTAACCCTCTAAATAGTACTAATACTAACCCTAACCCTAACCCTCTAAATAATACTAATACTAACCCTAACCCTAACCCACTAAATAGTACTAATACTAACCCTAACCCACTAAATAGTACTAGTACTAACCCTAACCCTTCCCACTAAATAGTACTAGTACTAACCCTAACCCTCTAAATAGTACTAACCCTAACCCTAACCCTCTAAATAGTACTAATACTAACCCTAACCCTAACCCACTAAATAGTACTAACCCTAACCCACTAAATAGTACTAGTACTAACCCTAACCCTCTAAATAGTACTAACCCTAACCCTCTAAATAGTACTAATACTAACCCTAACCCTAACCCACTAAATAGTACTAGTACTAACCCTAACCCTAACCCACTAAATAGTACTAGTACTAACCCTAACCCACTAAATAGTACTAGTACTAACCCTAACCCACTAAATAGTACTAACCCTAACCCACTAAATAGTTATTCGAATCAACAGCCAATTAACTGACTAATGCTTAACGCTCTCCCTGCCTGCACGTGTGTGTGTGTGTGTGTGTGTGTGTGTGTGTGTGTGTGTGTGTGTGTGTGTGTGTGTGTGTGTGTGTGTGTGTGTGTGTGTGTGTGTGTGTGTGTGTGTGTGTGTGTGTTTTCCCAGTTGAAAATAATCCAGCCGGGGGCTGCTCCCCCCAGCTCCTCCCAGGACTCCCCAGGAGGACCCCAGGGAGCCGACAGCCCCTCCATCTCTCCCTCCTCTACACCAGCCAAGAAGAAGAAGAAGCAGAAGGACGAGGACCCAGAGGTAAAACCACTATCCTAAATGATTATACATCAATGACAAGAACTCAAACCGTGTTGTATTAGAGGATAAAGAAAAGCTTGTCTTTTATATTACATTACATAAATTATTACATCAATAAGGATTAAAAAGCCAATAAACAATTATCATTTATCTAACCACACACTAACTATTAGGTTCTCTGATATGGTACTAATGCTAACTATTAGGTTCTCTGATATGGTACTACTGCTAACTATTAGGTTCTCTGATATGATGCTACTGCTAACTATTAGGTTCTCTGATATGATGCTAATGCTAACTATTAGGTTATCTGATATGGTGCTAATGCTAACTATTAGGTTCTCTGATATGGTGCTAATGCTAACTATTAGGTTATCTGATATGGTGATAATGCTAACTATTAGGTTCTCTGATATGGTGCTAATGCTAACTATTAGGTTATCTGATGTGGTGCTACTGCTAACTATTAGTTTATCTGATATGGTGCTAATGCAAACTACTAGGTTCTCTGATATGATGCTAATGCTAACTATTAGCTGCTAACTCAGAGCTGGAGCAGATATCAATCTCCTCCCCCTCTCCCCCCGCTATCCCTGGTGTCCCCCTCTCCCTTCCTCTATCACTCCTCCCCCTCTCCCCCCGCTATCCCTGGTGTCCCCCTCTCCCTTCCTCTATCACTCCTCCCCCTCTCCCCCCGCTATCCCTGGTGTCCCCCTCTCCCTTCCTCTATCACTCCTCCCCCTCTCCCCCCGCTATCCCTGGTGTCCCCCTCTCCCTTCCTCTATCACTCCTCCCCCTCTCCCCCCGCTATCCCTGGTGTCCCCCTCTCCCTTCCTCTATCACTCCTCCCCCTCTCCCCCCGCTATCCCTGGTGTCCCCCTCTCCCTTCCTCTATCACTCCTCCCCCTCTCCCCCCGCTATCCCTGGTGTCCCCCTCTCCCTTCCTCTATCACTCCTCCCCCTCTCCCCCGCTATCCCTGGTGTCCCCCTCTCCCTTCCTCTATCACTCCTCCCCCTCTCCCCCCGCTATCCCTGGTGTCCCCCTCTCCCTTCCTCTATCACTCCTCCCCCTCTCCCCCCGCTATCCCTGGTGTCCCCCTCTCCCTTCCTCTATCACTCCTCCCCCTCTCCCCCGCTATCCCTGGTGTCCCCCTCTCCCTTCCTCTATCACTCCTCCCCCTCTCCCCCCGCTATCCCTGGTGTCCCCCTCTCCCTTCCTCTATCACTCCTCCCCCTCTCCCCCCGCTATCCCTGGTGTCCCCCTCTCCCTTCCTCTATCACTCCTCCCCCTCTCCCCCGCTATCCCTGGTGTCCCCCTCTCCCTTCCTCTATCACTCCTCCCCCTCTCCCCCCGCTATCCCTGGTCTCCCCCTCTCCCTTCCTCTATCACTCCTCCCCCTCTCCCCCCGCTATCCCTGGTGTCCCCCTCTCCCTTCCTCTATCAATCTCCTCCCCCTCTCCCCCCGCTATCCCTGGTCTCCCTCTATCCCTGGTCCCCCTCTATCCCTGGTCTCCCTCTATCCCTGGTCTCCCTCTATCCCTGGTCTCCCCCTATCCCTGGTCCCCCTCTATCCCTGGTCTCCCTCTATCCCTGGTCTCCCTCTATCCCTGGTCTCCCTCTATCCCTGGTCTCCCTCTATCCCTGGTCTCCCTCTATCCCTGGTCTCCCTCTATCCCTGGTCTCCCTCTATCCCTGGTCTCCCTCTATCCCTGGTCTCCCTCTATCCCTGGTCTCCCTCTATCCCTGGTCTCCCTCTATCCCTGGTCTCCCTCTATCCCTGGTCTCCCTCTATCCATCCCGCCTCCCCCTCACGATATACTGATTCAACAAGCAGTAACTAATGAGAGTGATTCACTATGGACTGACTGATTCAACAAGCAGTAACTAATGAGAGTGATTCACTACGGACTGACTGATTCAACAAGCAGTAACTAATGAGAGTGATTCACTATGGACTGACTGTGTTCAACAAGCAGTAACTAATGAGAGTGATTCACTATGGACTGACTGATTCAACAAGCAGTAACTAATGAGAGTGATTCACTATGGACTGCCTGTGTTCAACAAGCAGTAACTAATGAGAGTGATTCACTATGGACTGACTGATTCAACAAGCAGTAACTAATGAGAGTGATTCACTACGGACTGACTGAATCAACAAGCAGTAACTAATGAGAGTGATTCACTACAGACTGACTGAATAAACAAGCAGTAACTAATGAGAGTGATTCACTACGGACTGACTGATTCAACAAGCAGTAACTAATGAGAGTGATTCACTACGGACGGACTGATTCAACAAGCAGTAACTAATGAGAGTGATTCACTACGGACGGACTGAATCAACAAGCAGTAACTAATGAGAGTGATTCACTACGGACTGACTGATTCAACAAGCAGTAACTAATGAGAGTGATTCACTACGGACTGATTGATTCAACAAGCAGTAACTAATGAGAGTGATTCACTATGGACTGACTGATGTGTTCAGGAGAGATGGGTCACGTGACATGAAACACAGGAGTCACTGGTGGAGACATCACAATGGTTCCATTACTCCAGGTGTTGCTGTTGCTAGGAAACCACACATACTAGCCCTTCTCTCACCCTGCCCACCTCTACCTGGAGTAATTGAGGGAGAAAACTAGCCTATAACACCTTAGTAGTAGAACATTCCAGAGATTGTAGAAGAGAGTGAGAACGGCAGAGTGTTTGATAGGGGAGGGAGGGAGGGAGGGAGAGACCCAGACAGGGAGGGAGGGAGGGAGGGAGGGAGGGAGGGAGGGATGGAGGGAGGGAGAGACCCAGACAGGGAGGGAGGGAGGGAGACCCAGACAGACAGGGAGGGAGGGAGACCCAGACAGACAGGGAGGGAGGGAGGGAGACCCAGACAGACAGGGAGGGAGGGAGGGACTCAGACAGGGAGGGAGGGAGGGACTCAGACAGGGAGGGAGGGAGGGAGACCCAGACAGACAGGGAGGGAGGGAGGGACTCAGACAGGGAGGGAGGGAGGGACTCAGACAGGGAGGGAGGGAGGGAGACCCAGACAGACAGGGAGGGAGGGAGACCCAGACAGACAGGGAGGGAGGGAGGGAGGGAGGGAGACCCAGACAGGGAGGGAGGGAGGGACCCAGACAGGGAGGGAGGGAGGGAGACCCAGACAGACAGGGAGGGAGGGAGGGAGGGAGGGAGACCCAGACAGACAGGGAGGGAGGGAGGGAGGGAGGGAGACCCAGACAGACAGGGAGGGAGGGAGGGAGGGAGACCCAGACAGACAGGGAGGGAGGGAGGGACCCAGACAGGGAGGGAGGGAGGGAGACCCAGACAGACAGGGAGGGAGGGAGACCCAGACAGACAGGGAGGGAGGGAGGGAGACCCAGACAGACAGGGAGGGAGGGAGGGAGGGAGGGAGGGAGGGAGGGAGGGAGACCCAGACAGACAGGGAGGGAGGGAGGGAGGGAGGGAGGGACCCAGACAGGGAGGGAGGGAGACCCAGACAGACAGGGAGGGAGGGAGGGAGGGAGGGAGGGAGGGAGGGAGACCCAGACAGACAGGGAGGGAGGGAGGGAGGGAGACCCAGACAGACAGGGAGGGAGGGAGGGAGGGAGACCCAGACAGACAGGGAGGGAGGGAGGGAGGGAGGGACCCAGACAGGGAGGGAGGGAGGGACCCAGACAGGGAGGGAGGGAGGGAGACCCAGACAGACAGGGAGGGAGGGAGGGAGGGAGGGACCCAGACAGGGAGGGAGGGAGACCCAGACAGGGAGGGAGGGAGGGAGGGACCCAGACAGGGAGGGAGGGAGGGAGACCCAGACAGACAGGGAGGGAGGGAGACCCAGACAGACAGGGAGGGAGGGAGGGAGGGAGGGAGACCCAGACAGACAGGGAGGGAGGGAGGGAGGGAGGGAGACCCAGACAGACAGGGAGGGAGGGAGGGAGGGAGGGAGGGACCCAGACAGGGAGGGAGGGAGGGAGACCCAGACAGACAGGGAGGGAGGGAGGGAGGGAGGGAGGGAGACCCAGACAGACAGGGAGGGAGGGAGGGAGACCCAGACAGACAGGGAGGGAGGGAGGGAGGGAGGGAGGGAGGGAGACCCAGACAGACAGGGAGGGAGGGAGGGAGGGAGGGAGGGAGACCCAGACAGACAGGGAGGGAGGGAGGGAGGGAGGGAGGGAGGGACCCAGACAGGGAGGGAGGGAGGGACCCAGACAGGGAGGGAGGGAGGGAGACCCAGACAGGGAGGGAGGGAGGGAGGGAGGGAGGGAGGGAGGGAGAGACCCAGACAGGGAGGGAGGGAGGGTAAACTCTTCATGAATAAGCCATAAGGGGAAGCAGACTCTTCATAAGAGAACACTCACATCCTGAACCTGAGAGTTGTGAACATTCCAACCCGAACCTGAAGGTTTCCTAAGTGTTTCCTGAGGGTTTCCTAAGTGTTTCCTGAGGGGTTCCTAAGGGTTTCCTGAGGGGTTCCTGAGGGGTTCCTAAGGGTTTCCTGAGGGTTTCCTAAGGGTTTCCGGAGGGTTTCCGGAGGGTTTCCGGAGGGTTTCCTGAGGGTTTCCTAAGGGTTTCCTGAGGGTTTCCTAAGGGTTTCCGGAGGGTTTCCTGAGGGTTTCCTGAGGGGTTCCTGAGGGGTTCCTGAGGGTTTCCTGAGGGTTTCCGGAGGGTTTCCGGAGGGTTTCCTGAGGGTTTCCTGAGGGTTTCCGGAGGGTTTCCGGAGGGTTTCCTGAGGGTTTCCTGAGGGGTTCCTGAGGGGTTCCTGAGGGTTTCCGGAGGGTTTCCGGAGGGTTTCCTAAGGGTTTCCGGAGGGTTTCCGGAGGGTTTCCGGAGGGTTTCCGGAGGGTTTCCGGAGGGTTTCCTAAGGGTTTCCTAAAGGTTTCCTGAGGGGTTCCTGAGGGTTTCCTAAGGGTTTCCTGAGGGGTTCCTGAGGGGTTCCTGAGGGGTTCCTGAGGGTTTCCTAAGGGTTTCCTGAGGGGTTCCTGAGGGTTTCCTAAGGGTTTCCTGAGGGTTTCCGGAGGGTTTCCGGAGGGTTTCCTGAGGGTTTCCTGAGGGTTTCCTAAGGGTTTCCTGAGGGGTTCCTGAGGGGTTCCTGAGGGGTTTCCGGAGGGGTTCCGGAGGGTTTCCTGAGGGTTTCCTAAGGGTTTCCTAAGGGTTTCCGGAGGGTTTCCTAAGGGTTTCCTGAGGGTTTCCTAAGGGTTTCCTAAGGGTTTCCTGAGGGTTTCCTGAGGGTTTCCTAAGGGTTTCCTGAGGGTTTCCTAAGGGTTTCCTGAGGGTTTCCTGAGGGTTTCCTAAGGGTTTCCTGAGGGTTTCCTGAGGGTTTCCTGAGGGTTTCCCAAGGGTTTCCTGAGGGTTTCCTAAGGGTTTCCTGAGGGTTTCCTGAGGGTTTCCTGAGGGTTTCCTAAGGGTTTCCTGAGGGTTTCCTGAGGGTTCCTGAGGGTTTCCTGAGGGTTTCCGGAGGGGTTCCTGAGGGTTTCCTAAGTGTTTCCTGAGGGGTTCCTAAGGGTTTCCTGAGGGGTTCCTAAGGGTTTCCTGAGGGTTTCCTGAGGGTTTCCTAAGGGTTTCCTGAGGGGTTCCTAAGAGTTTCCTAAGGGTTTCCTGAGTGTTTCCTGAGGGTTCTGGGTGTCACCCTGTAACATGTCCCCTCTCCACCTGTATGGTATTCATATGGGTGTCACTCTAACATGTCCCCTCTCCTCTACAGAAAATGTCCTTCATGGTGGCTCTTGGCCTGGTCACTACAGAGACACTGGAAGGTGAGTTCTTCCTCTGACACTAATTGAATTCAACTCGTCAGAATGTAAAAAAGGCATTGGCACATTGTTGCTGTCTTGTTGCAGGTGGTACCAATGAGATACCTTGGAAGAACAGAGAAACCCACACACTGCTCTGGCGAGTACCAGTTTTTACTAAAGCTCACCTGTCGGCTTCTTGGCCTTCGTCAGCGCTTGAAAAAAATGATTAAAAAAAACAAGACTCTGACGAAGGTCGACAGGTAAGCTTTAATTAAAAACAGGGATACTAGCCAGAGCAGTGTGTGGGTCTCTCTGTTCTTCCAAGTTATCTCATCATACCAACCGTTTTATGTCTGTGTTAACACTTGTTCATCCTCACATTAGCGGCAGATACACATTTTACCTGTACTGGCTGTCTACCTGTCTGTCTGTCCCATCTACCTGTACTACCTGTCTGTCTACCTGTCTGTCTGTCCCATCTACCTGTACTGTCTGTCTCGTCTGTCTCGTCTGTCTCGTCTGTCCCGTCTGTCCCGTCTGTCCCGTCTGTCTGTCTGTCTCATCTACCTGTACTGGCTGTCTACCTGTCTGTCTGTCTGTCTGTCCCATCTACTTGGTCTGTCTGTCTGTCTGTCTGTCTTTTCTGGCTGTACCGGTTGTGTCTACCTGTCTGTGTATCTGTCCCATCTACCTGTCTGTCTATCCCATCTACCTGTCTTGTCTGTCCCATCTAGCTGTACCGGCTGTGCCTACCTGTCTGTCTGTCCCATCTAGCTGTACCGGCTGTGTCTACCTGTCTGTCTGTCCCATGTAGCTTTATCGGCTGTGCCTACCTGTCTGTCCCATCTACCTGTCTGTCCCATCTAGCTGTACCGGCTGTGTCTACCTGTCTGTCTGTCCCATGTAGCTTTATCGGCTGTGCCTACCTGTCTGTCTGTCTGTCTGTCCCATCTAGCTGTACCAGCTGTGCCTACCTGTCTGTCTGTCTGTCTGTCCCATCTAGCTGTACCGGCTGTGTCTACCTGTCTGTCTGTCCCATGTAGCTTTATCGGCTGTGCCTACCTGTCTGTCTGTCTGTCTGTCCCATCTAGCTGTACCAGCTGTGCCTACCTGTCTGTCTGTCTGTCTGTCTCATCTAGCTGTACCGGCTGTGTCTACCTGTCTGTTCCATCTAGCTGTACCGGCTGTGCCATCTACCTGTCTGTCTGTCTGTCTAGCTGTACCGTCTGTTCCATCTAGCTGTACCGGCTGTGCCATCTACCTGTCTGTCTGTCTGTCTAGCTGTACCGTCTGTCCCATCTAGCTGTCTGTCTGTTCCATCTACCTGTACCAGCTGTGTCTACCTGTCTGTCTGTCCCATCTAGCTGTACCAGCTGTGTGTACCTGT
The DNA here is from genome assembly GCF_029448725.1 of Salvelinus fontinalis. Taxonomy (NCBI): domain Eukaryota; kingdom Metazoa; phylum Chordata; class Actinopteri; order Salmoniformes; family Salmonidae; genus Salvelinus; species Salvelinus fontinalis. The sequence goes on from NC_074675.1 coordinate 2,766,867, forward strand.
CTGTCCCATCTACCTGTACCGGCTGTGTCTACCTGTCTGTCTGTCCCATGTAGCTTTATCGGCTGTGCCTACCTGTCTGTCTGTCTGTCTGTCCCATCTAGCTGTACCGGCTGTGTCTACCTGTCTGTCTGTCCCATGTAGCTTTATCGGCTGTGCCTACCTGTCTGTCTGTCTGTCTGTCTGTCCCATCTAGCTGTACCGGCTGTGTCTACCTGTCTGTCTGTCTGTCTAGCTGTCCCATCTAGTTGTACCCGGCTGTGTCTACCTGTCTGTTCCATCTAGCTGTACCGGCTGTGCCATCTACCTGTACCGGCTGTGTCTACCTGTCTGTCTGTCCCATGTAGCTTTATCGGCTGTGCCTACCTGTCTGTCTGTCTGTCTGTCCCATCTAGCTGTACCAGCTGTGCCTACCTGTCTGTCTGTCTGTCCCATCTAGCTGTACCGGCTGTGTCTACCTGTCTGTTCCATCTAGCTGTACCGGCTGTGTCTACCTGTCTGTCTGTCCCATCTAGCTGTACCGTCTGTCCCATCTAGCTGTACCGGCTGTGTCTACCTGTCTGTCTGTCTGTCTAGCTGTACCGGCTGTGTCTACCTGTCTGTCTGTCTGTCCCATCTAGCTGTACCAGCTGTGTCTACCTGTCTGTCTGTCCCATCTAGCTGTACCGGCTGTGCCATCTACCTGTCTGTCTGTCTGTCTAGCTGTACCGTCTGTCCCATCTAGCTGTACCGGCTGTGTCTACCTGTCTGTCTGTCTGTCCCATCTAGCTGTACCGGCTGTGTCTACCTGTCTGTCCCATCTACCTGTCTGTCTGTCCCATCTAGCTGTACCGGCTGTGTTTACCTGTCTGTCTGTCCCATGTAGCTGTACCTGTCTGTCCTATCTAGCTGTACCGGCTGTGTCTACCTGTCTGTCTGTCCCATGTAGCTGTACCTGTCTGTCCTATCTAGCTGTACCGGCTGTGTCTACCTGTCTGTCTGTCCCATGTAGCTGTACCTGTCTGTCCTATCTAGCTGTACCGGCTGTGTCTACCTGTCTGTCTGTCCCATGTAGCTGTACCGTCTGTCCCATCTACCTGTCTGTCCCATCTAGCTGTACCGGCTGTGTCTACCTGTCTGTCTGTCCTATCTACCTGTCTGTCTGTCCTATCTAGCTGTACCGGCTGTGCCTACCTGTCTGTCTGTCCCATGTAAATGTACCGTCTGTCCCATCTACCTGTCTGTCTGTCCCATCTAGCTGTACCGGCTGTGTCTACCTGTCTGTCTGTCCTATCTAGCTGTACCGGCTGTGTGTACCTGTCTGTCTGTCCCATCTAGCTGTACCGGCTGTGTCTACCTGTCTGTCTGTCCTATCTAGCTGTACCGGCTGTGTGTACCTGCCTGTCTGTCCCATCTAGCTGTACCGGCTGTGTCTACCTGTCTGTCTGTCCCATCTACCTGTACCGGCTGTGTCTACCTGCCTGTCTGTCCCATCTAGCTGTACCAGCTGTGTCTACCTGTCTGTCTGTCCCATCTACCTGTCTGTCTGTCCCATCTAGCTGTACCGGCTGTGTGTACCTGTCTGTCTGTCCCATCTAGCTGTACCGGCTGTGTCTACCTGTCTGTCTGTCCTATCTAGCTGTACCGGCTGTGTGTACCTGCCTGTCTGTCCCATCTAGCTGTACCGGCTGTGTCTACCTGTCTGTCTGTCCCATCTACCTGTACCGGCTGTGTCTACCTGCCTGTCTGTCCCATCTAGTTGTACCAGCTGTGTCTACCTGTCTGTCTGTCCCATCTACCTGTCTGTCTGTCCCATCTAGCTGTACCGGCTGTGTCTACCTGTCTGTCTGTCCCATCTAGCTGTACCGGCTGTGCCTACCTGTCAGTCCCATCTACCTGTCTGTCTGTCCCATCTAGCTGTACCAGCTGTGTCTACCTGTCTGTCTGTCCCATCTAGCTGTACCGGCTGTGCCTACCTGTCTGTCTGTCCCATCTAGCCGTACCGGCTGTGTCTACCTGTCTGTCTGTCCCATGTAGCTGTACCGGCGGTGTCTACCTGTCTGTCTGTCCCATCTAGCCGTACCGGCTGTGTCTACCTGTCTGTCTGTCCCATCTAGCCGTACCGGCGGTGTCTACCTGTCTGTCTGTCCCATCTACCTGTCTGTCCCATCTACCTGTACCGGCTGTGTTTACCTGTCTGTCCCATCTAGCTGTACCGGCTGTGTCTACCTGTCTGTCCCATCTAGCTGTACCGGCTGTGTGTACCTGTCTGTCTGTCCCATCTACCTGTCTGTCTGTCCCATCTAGCTGTACCGGCTGTGTCTACCTGTCTGTCTGTCCCATCTACCTGTCTGTCTGTCCCATCTAGCTGTACCGGCTGTGTCTACCTGTCTGTCTGTCCCATCTAGTTGTACCGGCTGTGCCTACCTGTCTGTCTGTCTGTCCCATCTAGCTGTACCGGCTGTGTCTACCTGTCTGTCTGTCCCATCTAGCTGTACCGGCTGTGTCTACCTGTCTGTTCCATCTAGTTGTACCCGGCTGTGTCTACCTGTCTGTTCCATCTACCTGTACCGGCTGTGTGTATCTAATCCTCTGTAACATAAGCCTTTGTTCCTCTACCGTGCCAGAGATCCAGATCAAGAGACAGGAGAGGAAGAGACGAAGCACAGCCAACCCAGCCTATAGCGGCCTGGTCCAACCAGAGGTAACACACAATGGACCCCTTTTTGTCTGGTTCAAACAGCTGCAACAGCTGACATTATCTGAAAGTAGGTCAGAGCTGTTCAGGAGAGACATGTGTGTTTGAAATGTGTTTAGAGATGTTTAAGAGATACAGTATGTTACATTTATTGTTAACTAGGATGTAGAGTAGTACTAGTCGGTGTGATTCAGAGTTTAGGTAAGGGTCGATGCCCATGCTGAAATATTAATTAGCAGAATTACTCTGATGGCCTTAGTCTCTGATGGCCTTAGTCTCTGATGGCCTTAGTCTCTGATGGCCTTAGTCTCTGATGGCCTTAGTCTCTGATGGCCTTAGTCTCTGATGGCCTTAGTCTCTGATGGCCTTAGTCTCTGGTGGCCTTAGTCTCTGGTGGCCTTAGTCTCTGATGGCCTTAGTCTCTGATGGCCTTAGTCTCTGATGGCCTTAGTCTCTGATGGCCTTAGTCTCTGATGGCCTTAGTCTCTGATGGCCTTAGTCTCTGGTGGGTTCAGGTTAGACAGGCCTTAGTCTCTGATGGCCTTAGTCTCTGATGGGTTCAGTTTAGACAGGCCTTAGTCTCTGATGGCCTTAGTCTCTGATGGCCTTAGTCTCTGATGGCCTCAGTCTCTGATGAGTTCAGTTTAGACAGGCCTTAGTCTCTGATGGCCTTAGTCTCTGATGGCCTTAGTCTCTGATGGGTTCAGTTTAGACAGGCCTTAGTCTCTGATGGCCTTAGTCTCTGATGGCCTTAGTCTCTGATGGCCTTAGTCTCCGATGGCCTTAGTCTCCGATGGCCTTAGTCTCTGATGGTCTTAGTCTCTGATGGGTTCAGTTTAGACAGGCCTTAGTCTCTGATGGCCTTAGTCTCTGATGGTCTTAGTCTCTGATGGCCTTAGTCTCTGATGGCCTTAGTCTCTGATGGCCTTAGTCTCTGATGGCCTTAGTCTCTGATGGCCTTAGTCTCTGATGGCCTTAGTCTCTGATGGCCTTAGTCTCTGATGGCCTTAGTCTCTGATGGCCTTAGTCTCTGATGGCCTTAGTCTCTGGTGGGTTCAGGTTAGACAGGCCTTAGTCTCTGATGGCCTTAGTCTCTGATGGGTTCAGTTTAGACAGGCCTTAGTCTCTGATGGCCTTAGTCTCTGATGGCCTTAGTCTCTGATGGCCTTAGTCTCTGATGGCCTCAGTCTCTGATGAGTTCAGTTTAGACAGGCCTTAGTCTCTGATGGCCTTAGTCTCTGATGGCCTTAGTCTCTGATGGTCTTAGTCTCTGATGGCCTTAGTCTCTGATGGCCTTAGTCTCTGATGGCCTTAGTCTCTGATGGCCTTAGTCTCTGATGGCCTTAGTCTCTGATGGCCTTAGTCTCTGATGGCCTTAGTCTCTGATGGCCTTAGTCTCTGATGGCCTTAGTCTCTGATGGCCTTAGTCTCTGGTGGGTTCAGGTTAGACAGGCCTTAGTCTCTGATGGCCTTAGTCTCTGATGGGTTCAGTTTAGACAGGCCTTAGTCTCTGATGGCCTTAGTCTCTGATGGCCTTAGTCTCTGATGGCCTTAGTCTCTGATGGCCTCAGTCTCTGATGAGTTCAGTTTAGACAGGCCTTAGTCTCTGATGGCCTTAGTCTCTGATGGCCTTAGTCTCTGATGGGTTCAGTTTAGACAGGCCTTAGTCTCTGATGGCCTTAGTCTCTGATGGCCTTAGTCTCTGATGGCCTTAGTCTCTGATGGCCTTAGTCTCCGATGGCCTTAGTCTCTGATGGTCTTAGTCTCTGATGGGTTCAGTTTAGACAGGCCTTAGTCTCTGATGGCCTTAGTCTCTGATGGTCTTAGTCTCTGATGGGTTCAGTTTAGACAGGCCTTAGTCTCTGATGGCCTTAGTCTCTGATGGCCTTAGTCTCTGATGGCCTTAGTCTCTGATGGCCTTAGTCTCTGATGGCCTTAGTCTCTGATGGCCTTAGTCTCTGATGGCCTTAGTCTCTGATGGGTTCAGTTTAGACAGGCCTTAGTCTCTGATGGCCTTAGTCTCTGATGGCCTTAGTCTCTGATGGCCTTAGTCTCTGATGGCCTTAGTCTCTGATGGCCTTAGTCTCTGATGGGTTCAGTTTAGACAGGCCTTAGTCTCTGATGGCCTTAGTCTCTGATGGCCTTAGTCTCTGATGGCCTTAGTCTCTGATGGCCTTAGTCTCTGATGGCCTTAGTCTCTGATGGCCTTAGTCTCTGATGGCCTTAGTCTCTGATGGGTTCAGTTTAGACAGGCCTTAGTCTCTGATAGCCTTAGTCTCTGATGGGTTCAGTTTAGACAGGCCTTAGTCTCTGATGGCCTTAGTCTCTGATGGCCTTAGTCTCTGATGGCCTTAGTCTCTGATGGCCTCAGTCTCTGATGGGTTCAGGTTAGACAGGCCTTAGTCTCTGATGGGTTTAGTCTCTGATGGACTTAGTCTCTGATGGCCTTAGTCTCTGATGGCCTTAGTCTCTGATGGCCTTAGTCTCTGATGGCCTTAGTCTCTGATGGCCTTAGTCTCTGATGGCCTTAGTCTCTGATGGCCTTAGTCTCTGATGGCCTTAGTCTCTGATGGCCTTAGTCTCTGATGGCCTTAGTCTCTGATGGCCTTAGTCTCTGATGGCCTTAGTCTCTGATGGCCTTAGTCTCTGATGGCCTTAGTCTCTGATGGCCTTAGTCTCTGATGGCCTTAGTCTCTGATGGCCTTAGTCTCTGATGGCCTTAGTCTCTGATGGCCTTAGTCTCTGATGGCCTTAGTCTCTGATGGCCTTAGTCTCTGATGGCCTTAGTCTCTGATGGCCTTAGTCTCTGATGGCCTTAGTCTCTGATGGCCTTAGTCTCTGATGGCCTTAGTCTCTGATGGTCTTAGTCTCTGATGGTCTTAGTCTCTGATGGCCTTAGTCTCTGATGGCCTTAGTCTCTGATGGCCTTAGTCTCTGATGGGTTCAGTGATGTTTATCTGCACTTTGTTTCATGTCTGTTGGATCTGGTGCCTTGTCCTTTCCACATAACGTCCGACATGATGTTCAGTTACTCTGCCCAAAACGTGTGCTACAATCTTTCTACTAAAGGGCTTTCCGTGTAACGTGGAGGAATTCAGTGAATGGTGTTGAGAGTCGATTAGCAGAGCCTAAAAAAACATGTCTTCTCATAATTCCTGTTGTGTGTCAGAGGTGAAGGAAGTAAATATTTTCCCTGTCTCTCTCCTCACTTTCTACCTTTCAGCGTAAACGCCTTGCATCAAATTACCTGAACAACCCACTCTTCCTGTCAGTGAGAGGTAAAATACATTTATACTTCCCCATCAACACAACTAGACAGGACTGGTAAAATACATTTATACTTCCCCATCAACACAACTAGACAGGACTGGTAAAACACATTTATACTGACCCCATCAACACAACTAGACAGGACTGATAAAACACATTCCCCATCAACACAACTAGACAGGACTGGTAAAACACATTTATACTGACCCCATCAACACAACTAGACAGGACTGGTAAAATACATTTATACTGACCCCATCAACACAACTAGACAGGACTGGTAAAATACATTTATACTGACCCCATCAACACAACTAGACAGGACTGGTAAAATACATTTATACTTCCCCATCAACACAACTAGACAGGACTGGTAAAATACATTTATACTTCCCCATCAACACAACTAGACAGGACTGGTAAAACACATTTATACTTCCCCATCAACACAACTAGACAGGACTGGTAAAATACATTTATACTTCCCCATCAACACAACTAGACAGGACTGGTAAAACACATTTATACTGACCCATCAACACAACTAGACAGGACTGGTAAAATACATTCCCCATCAACACAACTAGACAGGACTGGTAAAATACATTTATACTTCCCCATCAACACAACTAGACAGGACTGGTAAAATACATTTATACTTCCCCATCAACACAACTAGACAGGACTGGTAAAATACATTTATACTTCCCCATCAACACAACTAGACAGGACTGGTAAAATACATTTATACTTCCCCATCAACACAACTAGACAGGACTGATAAAACACATCCCCATCAACACAACTAGACAGGACTGGTAAAACACATCCCCATCAACACAACTAGACAGGACTGATAAAACACATCCCCATCAACACAACTAGACAGGACTGGTAAAATACATTTATACTGACTCATCAACACAACTAGACAGGACTGGTAAAATACATTTATACTTCCCCATCAACACAACTAGACAGGACTGGTAAAACACATTTATACTTCCCCATCAACACAACTAGACAGGACTGGTAAAATACATTTATACTGACCCCATCAACACAACTAGACAGGACTGGTAAAATACATTTATACTTCCCCATCAACACAACTAGACAGGACTGGTAAAATACATTTATACTTCCCCATCAACACAACTAGACAGGACTGGTAAAATACATTTATACTGACCTCATCAACACAACTAGACAGGACTGGTAAAATACATTTATACTTCCCCATCAACACAACTAGACAGGACTGGTAAAACACATTTATACTGACCTCATCAACACAACTAGACAGGACTGGTAAAATACATTTATACTTCCCCATCAACACAACTAGACAGGACTGGTAAAATACATTTATACTTCCCCATCAACACAACTAGACAGGACTGGTAAAACACATTTATACTGACCCCATCAACACAACTAGACAGGACTGGTAAAACACATTTATACTGACCCCATCAACACAACTAGACAGGACTGGTAAAATACATTCCCCATTAACACAACTAGACAGGACTGGTAAAATACATTTATACTTCCCCATCAACACAACTAGACAGGACTGGTAAAACACATTTATACTTCCCCATCAACACAACTAGACAGGACTGGTAAAATACATTTATACTTCCCCATCAACACAACTAGACAGGACTGGTAAAACACATTTATACTTCCCCATCAACACAACTAGACAGGACTGGTAAAACACATTTATACTGACCCCATCAACACAACTAGACAGGACTGGTAAAATACATTTATACTTCCCCATCAACACAACTAGACAGGACTGGTAAAATACATTTATACTGACCCCATCAACACAACTAGACAGGACTGGTAAAATACATTTATACTGACCCATCAACACAACTAGACAGGACTGGTAAAACACATGTATACTGACTCATCAACACAACTAGACAGGACTGGTAAAACACATTTATACTTCCCCATCAACACAACTAGACAGGACTGATAAAACACATCCCCATCAACACAACTAGACAGGACTGGTAAAACACATTTATACTTCCCCATCAACACAACTAGACAGGACTGGTAAAATACATTTATACTTCCCCATCAACACAACTAGACAGGACTGGTAAAATACATTTATACTGACCCCATCAACACAACTAGACAGGACTGGTAAAATACATTTATACTTCCCCATCAACACAACTAGACAGGACTGGTAAAATACATTTATACTTCCCCATCAACACAACTAGACAGGACTGGTAAAACACATCCCCATCAACACAACTAGACAGGACTGGTAAAATACATTTATACTGACCCCATCAACACAACTAGACAGGACTGGTAAAATACATTTATACTTCCCCATCAACACAACTAGACAGGACTGGTAAAATACATTTATACTTCCCCATCAACACAACTAGACAGGACTGGTAAAATACATTTATACTTCCCCATCAACACAACTAGACAGGACTGGTAAAACACATTTATACTTCCCCATCAACACAACTAGACAGGACTGGTAAAACACATTTATACTTCCCCATCAACACAACTAGACAGGACTGGTAAAACACATTTCCCATCAACACAACTAGACAGGACTGGTAAAATACATTTATACATCCCCATCAACACAACTAGACAGGACTGGTAAAACACATTTCCCATCAACACAACTAGACAGGACTGGTAAAACACATGTATTACTGACCCATCAACACAATTAGACAGGACTGGTAAAACACATGTATACTGACCCCATCAACACAACTAGACAGGACTGGTAAAATACATTTATACTGACCCCATCAACACAACTAGACAGGACTGGTAAAATACATTTATACTTCCCCATCAACACAACTAGACAGGACTGGTAAAATACATTTATACTGACCCCATCAACACAACTAGACAGGACTGGTAAAATACATTTATACTTCCCCATCAACACAACTAGACAGGACTGGTAAAACACATTTCCCATCAACACAACTAGACAGGACTGGTAAAATACATGTATACTTCCCCATCAACACAACTAGACAGGACTGGTAAAATACATTTCCCATCAACACAACTAGACAGGACTGGTAAAATACATTTATACTGACCCATCAACACAACTAGACAGGACTGGTAAAATACATTTATACTTCCCCATCAACACAACTAGACAGGACTGGTAAAACACATTTCCCATCAACACAACTAGACAGGACTGGTAAAACACATTTATACTGACTCATCAACACAACTAGACAGGACTGGTAAAACACATTTATACTGACCCATCAACACAACTAGACAGGACTGGTAAAACACATTTATACTTCCCCATCAACACAACTAGACAGGACTGGTAAAACACATTTATACTGACCCCATCAACACAACTAGACAGGACTGGTAAAACACATCCCCATCAACACAACTAGACAGGACTGGTAAAACACATTTATACTGACTCATCAACACAACTAGACAGGACTGGTAAAACACATTTATACTGACCCATCAACACAACTAGACAGGACTGGTAAAACACATTTATACTTCCCCATCAACACAACTAGACAGGACTGGTAAAACACATTTCCCATCAACACAACTAGACAGGACTGGTAAAACACATCCCCATCGACACAACTAGACAGGACTGGTAAAACACATTTATACTGACCCATCAACACAACTAGACAGGACTGGTAAAACACATGTATACTGACCCATCAACACAACTAGACAGGACTGGTAAAACACATTTCCCATCAACACAACTAGACAGGACTGGTAAAACACATCCCCATCGACACAACTAGACAGGACTGGTAAAACACATTTATACTGACCCATCAACACAACTAGACAGGACTGGTAAAACACATTTATACTGACCCCATCAACACAACTAGACAGGACTGGTAAAACACATTTATACTGACCCATCAACACAACTAGACAGGACTGGTAAAACACATGTATACTGACCCATCAACACATCTAGACAGGACTGGTAAAACACATGTATACTGACCCATCAACACAACTAGACAGGACTGGTAAAACACATTTATACTAACCCCATTAACACATCTAGACAGGACTGGTAAAACACATTTATACTGACCCATCAACACAACTAGACAGGACTGGTAAAACACATGTATACTTCCCCATCAACACATCTAGACAGGACTGGTAAAACACATGTATACTGACCCATCAACACAACTAGACAGGACGGGTAAAACACATGTATACTGACCCATCAACACAACTAGACAGGACTGGTAAAACACATGTATACTTCCCCATCAACACAACTAGACAGGACTGGTAAAACACATGTATACTGACCCATCAACACAACTAGACAGGACTGGTAAAACACATGTATACTGACCCATCAACACAACTAGACAGGACTGGTAAAACACATTTATACTAACCCCATCAACACATCTAGACAGGACTGGTAAAACACATGTATACTGACCCATCAACACAACTAGACAGGACTGGTAAAACACATTTATACTGACCCATCAACACAACTAGACAGGACTGGTAAAACACATGTATACTGACCCATCAACACAACTAGACAGGACTGGTAAAACACATGTATACTGACCCATCAACACAACTAGACAGGACTGGTAAAACACATGTATACTGACCCATCAACACAACTAGACAGGACTGGTAAAACACATGTATACTGACTCATCAACACAACTAGACAGGACTGGTAAAACACATTTATACTGACCCCATCAACACAACTAGACAGGACTGGTAAAACACATTTCCCATCAACACAACTAGACAGGACTGGTAAAACACATTTATACTGACCCATCAACACAACTAGACAGGACTGGTAAAACACATTTATACTGACCCATCAACACAACTAGACAGGACTGGTAAAACACATTTATACTGACCCCATCAACACAACTAGACAGGACTGGTAAAACACATGTATACTGACCCATCAACACAATTAGACAGGACTGGTAAAACACATTTATACTGACCCATCAACACAATTAGACAGGACTGGTAAAACACATTTATACTGACCCATCAATAAATTGCACATCTATACACATTATAGCTGGACTTTGTGGTTGACAAGAAAGAGATCCAGGCCACAGAGCATGGACTGTAATTACACTGTATCCTACTAGACTAGAGCATGGACTGTAATTACACTGTATCCTACTAGACTAGAGCATGGACTGTAATTACACTGTATCCTACTAGACTAGAGCATGGACTGTAATTACACTGTATCCTACTAGACTAGAGCATGGACTGTAATTACACTGTATCCTACTAGACTAGAGCATGGACTGTAATTACACTGTATCCTAGAGCATGGACTGTAATTACACTGTATCCTAGTAGACTAGAGCATGGACTGTAATTACACTGTATCCTACTAGACTAGAGCATGGACTGTAATTACACTGCATCCTACTAGACTAGAGCATGGACTGTAATTACACTGTATCCTACTAGACTAGAGCATGGACTGTAATTACACTGTATCCTAATAGACTAGAGCATGGACTGTAATTACACTGTATCCTACTAGACTAGAGCATGGACTGTAATTACACTGTATCCTACTAGACTAGAGCATGGACTGTAATTACACTGCATCCTACTAGACTAGAGCATGGACTGTAATTACACTGTATCCTACTAGACTAGAGCATGGACTGTAATTACACTGTATCCTAGTAGACTAGAGCATGGACTGTAATTATACTGAATCCTACTAGACTAGAGCATGGACTGTAATTACACTGTATCCTAGTAGACTAGAGCATGGACTGTAATTACACTGTATCCTACTAGACTAGAGCATATGGACTGTAATTACACTGTATCCTACTAGACTAGAGCATGGACTGTAATTACACTGTATCCTACTAGACTAGAGCATGGACTGTAATTACACTGTATCCTACTAGACTAGAGCATGGACTGTAATTACACTGTATCCTACTAGACTAGAGCATGGACTGTAATTACACTGTATCCTAGAGCATGGACTGTAATTACACTGTATCCTAGTAGACTAGAGCATGGACTGTAATTACACTGCATCCTACTAGACTAGAGCATGGACTGTAATTACACTGTATCCTACTAGACTAGAGCACGGACTGTAATTACACTGTATCCTAGTAGACTAGAGCATGGACTGTAATTACACTGTATTCTACTAGACTAGAGCACGGACTGTAATTACACTGTATCCTAGTAGACTAGAGCATGGACTGTAATTACACTGTATCCTACTAGACTAGAGCATGGACTGTAATTACACTGTATCCTACTAGACTAGAGCATGTCTGTGTTGATCTGAGCTGTGTTCCCCAGTACAGAGATGTTGCTTAATGTTTCCCGGTATAAAACACTGCTGCTGAACCCCTCCCCTCTCTGGCCCAAACTGCTGCACCCCTCCCCTCTCTGGCCCAAACTGCTGCACCCCTCCCCTCTCTGGCCCAAACTGCTGCACCCCTCCCCTCTCTGGCCCAAACTGCTGCACCCCTCCCCTCTCTGGCCCAAACTGCTGCACCCCTCCCCTCTCTGGCCCAAACTGCTGCACCCCTCCCCTCTCTGGCCCAAACTGCTGCACCCCTCCCCTCTCTGGCCCAAACTGCTGCACCCCTCCCCTCTCTGGCCCAAACTGCTGCACCCCTCCCCTCTCTGGCCCAAACTGCTGCACCCCTCCCCTCTCTGGCCCAAACTGCTGCACCCCTCCCCTCTCTGGCCCAAACTGCTGCCCCCCTCCCCTCTCTGGCCCAAATTGCTGCACCCCTCCCCTCTTTGGCCCAACTGCTGCACCCCTCCCCTCTCTGGCCCAAACTGCTGCACCCCTCCCCTCTCTGGCCCAACTGCTGCACCCCTCCCCTCTCTGGCCCAAACTGCTGCTAACCCACCCCTCTTTGGCCCAACTGCTGCACCCCTCCCCTCTCTGGCCCAAACTGCTGCACCCCTCCCCTCTCTGGCTTAAACTGCTGCACCCCTCCCCTCTCTGGCCCAAACTGCTGCACCCCTCCCCTCTCTGGCTTAAACTGCTGCACCCCTCCCCTCTCTGGCCCAAACTGCTGCACCCCTCCCCTCTCTGGCCCAAACTGCTGCACCCCTCCCCTCTCTGGCCCAAACTGCTGCACCCCTCCCCTCTCTGGCCCAAACTGCTGCTAACCCACCCCTCTCTGGCCCAAACTGCTGCACCCCTCCCCTCTCTGGCTTAAACTGCTGCACCCCTCCCCTCTCTGGCCCAAACTGCTGCACCCCTCCCCTCTCTGGCCCAAACTGCTGCTAACCCCTCCCCTCTCTGGCCCAAACTGCTGCACCCCTCCCCCTCTCTGGCCCAAACTGCTGCACCCCTCCCCCTCTCTGGCCCAAACTGCTGCACCCCTTCCCCTCTCTGGCCCAAACTGCTGCTAACCCCCATGTCTTCACCTGTTGTCAGCTACTAACCTGTTATCTGCTTCCTGTGTTACGCACGCTAGCCACTGGGGACTACAGATGGAAGGTACGTACCGTAGCAAGAGATGAGGGACGATGTAATCAGAGAGATGAGGGACGATGTAATCAGAGAGATGAGGGACGATGTAATCAGAGAGATGAGGGACGATGTCATCAGAGAGATGAGGGACGATGTAATCAGAGAGATGAGGCACGATGTAATCAGAGAGATGAGGGACGATGTAATCAGAGAGATGAGGGACGATGTCATCAGAGAGATGAGGGACGATGTCATCAGAGAGATGAGGGACGATGTAATCAGAGAGATGAGGCACGATGTAATCAGAGAGATGAGGCACGATGTCATCAGAGAGATGAGGGACGATGTCATCAGAGAGATGAGGGACGATGTCATCAGAGAGATGAGGGACGATGTCATCAGAGAGATGAGGGACGATGTCATCAGAGAGATGAGGGACGATGTCATCAGAGAGATGAGGGACGATGTAATCAGAGAGATGAGGGACGATGTCATCAGAGAGATGAGGGACGATGTCATCAGAGAGATGAGGGACGATGTAATCAGAGAGATGAGGGACGATGTAATCAGAGAGATGAGGGACGATGTGAGGAACAGTTTTTAGACGATGTAATCAGAGAGATGAGGGTCGATGTGAGGAACAGTTTTTAGACGATGTGATCAGAGAGATGAGGGACGATGTGATCAGATAGATGAGGGACGATGTAATCAGAGAGATGAGGGATGATGTGATCAGAGAGATGAGGGACGATGTGAGGAACAGTTTTTGGACCATGTAATCAGAGAGATGAGGGACGCTGTGAGGAACAGTTTTTGGACGATGTGATCAGAGCGATATTCAGTGTGTCACTGAATCAATCAATCAATCGTTCAATACTTTACAGTGGATCTACAGTCAAAAGCCCCCTTCCCTAAAAAAGTGGATGTTATTTAGACTTGACCTCACTGTGGTATTTGAACGGCAGGCTGGAAGAGAAGCACTAACAGCCCGTACGTCCCGAGGTACTGAACCGTCTGTGTGTCTGTCCGACAGGAAGAGCTGGAGCACGACGACCACTGCTCTGTGTGTAAGGAGGACGGAGAGCTGCAGCTCTGCCACAACTGTCCCAGAGCCTACCACCCTGACTGCCTGCACCCTCCTCTCAGAACACCGCCCCGGGGGGTCTGGGTCTGCACCAAGTGTCAGAAGAAGGTGGGACGATAGAGGGGGGAAATACATCTGGTTGGGGTAGAATGGATACTTTGTAATGCTACAGCGACATCTTAAGACTATAACAATACTACTGAATGACATCTGACTATAACAACACTACTGAATGACATCTGACTATAACAACACTACTGAATGACATCTGACTATAACAACACTACTGAATGACATCTACTGACTATAACAACACTACTGAATGACATCTACTGACTATAACAACACTACTGAATGACATCTACTGACTATAACAACACTACTGAATGACATCTGACTATAACAACACTACTGAATGACATCTGACTATAACAACACTACTGAATGACATCTGACTATAACAACACTACTGAATGACATCTGACTATAACAACACTACTGAATGACATCTACTGACTATAACAACACTACTGAATGACATCTGAGTATAACAACACTACTGAATGGCATCTACTGACTATAACAACACTACTGAATGACATCTACTGACTATAACAACACTACTGAATGACATCTGACTATAACAACACTACTGAATGACATCTGACTATAACAACACTACTGAATGACATCTGACTATAACAACACTACTGAATGACATCTACTGACTATAACAACACTACTGAATGACATCTACTGACTAAAACAACACTACTGAATGACATCTACTGACTATAACAACACTACTGAATAGCATCTGACTATAACAACACTACTGAATGACATCTGACTATAACAACACTACTGAATGACATCTACTGACTATAACAACACTACTGAATGACATCTACTGACTATAACAACACTACTGAATGACATCTGACTATAACAACACTACTGAATGACATCTACTGACTATAACAACACTACTGAATGTCATCTGACTATAACAACACTACTGAATGGCATCTGACTATAACAACACTACTGAATGACATCTGACTATAACAACACTACTGAATGACATCTACTGACTATAACAACACTACTGAATGACATCTACTGACTATAACAACACTACTGAATGACATCTACTGACTATAACAACACTACTGAATGACATCTACTGACTATAACAACACTACTGAATGACATCTACTGACTATAACAACACTACTGAATGACATCTACTGACTATAACAACACTACTGAATGACATCTACTGACTATAACAACACTACTGAATGACATCTACTGACTATAACAACACTACTGAATGACATCTACTGACTATAACAACACTACTGAATGACATCTACTGACTATAACAACACTACTGAATGACATCTGACTATAACAACACTACTGAATGACATCTACTGACTATAACAACACTACTGAATGACATCTGACTATAACAACACTACTGAATGACATCTACTGACTATAACAACACTACTGAATGACATCTGACTATAACAACACTACTGAATGACATCTGACTATAACAACACTACTGAATGACATCTGACTATAACAACACTACTGAATGACATCTACTGACTATAACAACACTACTGAATGACATCTGACTATAACAACACTACTGAATGACATCTGACTATAACAACACTACTGAATGACATCTGACTATAACAACACTACTGAATGGCCTCTACTGACTATAACAACACTACTGAATGACATCTGACTATAACAACACTACTGAATGACATCTACTGACTATAACAACACTACTGAATGACATCTACTGACTATAACAACACTACTGAATGACATCTACTGACTATAACAACACTACTGAATGACATCTACTGACTATAACAACACTACTGAATGACATCTACTGACTATAACAACACTACTGAATGACATCTGACTATAACAACACTACTGAATGACATCTGACTATAACAACACTACTGAATGACATCTGACTATAACAACACTACTGAATGGCCTCTACTGACTATAACAACACTACTGAATGACATCTGACTATAACAACACTACTGAATGACATCTACTGACTATAACAACACTACTGAATGACATCTACTGACTATAACAACACTACTGAATGACATCTACTGACTATAACAACACTACTGAATGACATCTACTGACTATAACAACACTACTGAATGACATCTACTGACTATAACAACACTACTGAATGACATCTGACTATAACAACACTACTGAATGACATCTGACTATAACAACACTACTGAATGACATCTGACTATAACAACACTACTGAATGGCATCTACTGACTATAACAACACTACTGAATGACATCTGACTATAACAACACTACTGAATGACATCTGACTATAACAACACTACTGAATGACATCTACTGACTATAACAACACTACTGAATGATATCTGACTATAACAACACTACTGAATGACATCTGACTATAACAAGACTACTGAATGACATCTGACTATAACAACACTACTGAATGACATCTACTGACTATAACAACACTACTGAATGACATCTACTGACTATAACAACACTACTGAATGACATCTACTGACTATAACAACACTACTGAATGACATCTACTGACTATAACAACACTACTGAATGACATCTACTGACTATAACAACACTACTGAATGACATCTGACTATAACAACACTACTGAATGACATCTACTGACTATAACAACACTACTGAATGACATCTACTGACTATAACAACACTACTGAATGACATCTGACTATAACAACACTACTGAATGGCATCTACTGACTATAACAACACTACTGAATGACATCTACTGACTATAACAACACTACTGAATGACATCTACTGACTATAACAACACTACTGAATGACATCTGACTATAACAACACTACTGAATGGCATCTGACTATAACAACACTACTGAATGACATCTACTGACTATAACAACACTACTGAATGACATCTGACTATAACAACACTACTGAATGACATCTACTGACTATAACAACACTACTGAATGACATCTACTGACTATAACAACACTACTGAATGACATCTACTGACTATAACAACACTACTGAATGACATCTACTGACTATAACAACACTACTGAATGGCATCTGACTATAACAACACTACTGAATGACATCTACTGACTATAACAACACTACTGAATGACATCTACTGACAATAACATCACTACTGAATGACATCTGACTATAACAACACTACTGAATGACATCTGACTATAACAACACTACTGAATGGCATCTACTGACTATAACAACACTACTGAATGACATCTGACTATAACAACACTACTGAATGACATCTACTGACTATAACAACACTACTGAATGACATCTGACTATAACAACACTACTGAATGACATCTACTGACTATAACAACACTACTGAATGACATCTGACTATAACAACACTACTGAATGACATCTGACTATAACAACACTACTGAATGGCATCTACTGACTATAACAACACTACTGAATGACATCTACTGACTATAACAACACTACTGAATGACATCTGACTATAACAACACTGCTGAATGACATCTACTGACTATAACATCACTACTGAATGACATCTGACTATAACAACACTACTGAATGACATCTACTGACTATAACAACACTACTGAATGACATCTACTGACTATAACAACACTACTGAATGACATCTACTGACTATAACAACACTACTGAATGACATCTACTGACTATAACAACACTACTGAATGGCATCTACTGACTATAACAACACTACTGAATGACATCTACTGACTATAACAACACTACTGAATGACATCTACTGACTATAACAACACTACTGAATGACATCTGACTATAACAACACTACTGAATGACATCTGACTATAACAACACTACTGAATGGCATCTGACTATAACAACACTACTGAATGACATCTACTGACTATAACAACACTACTGAATGACATCTACTGACTATAACAACACTACTGAATGACATCTACTGACTATAACAACACTACTGAATGACATCTGACTATAACAACACTACTGAATGACATCTACTGACTATAACAACACTACTGAATGACATCAGACTATAACAACACTACTGAATGACATCTGACTATAACAACACTACTGAATGACATCTGACTATAACAACACTACTGAATGACATCTACTGACTATAACAACACTACTGAATGACATCTACTGACTATAACAACACTACTGAATGACATCTGACTATAACAACACTACTGAATGGCATCTGACTATAACAACACTACTGAATGACATCTACTGACTATAACAACACTACTGAATGACATCTGACTATAACAACACTACTGAATGACATCTACTGACTATAACAACACTACTGAATGACATCTACTGACTATAACAACACTACTGAATGACATCTACTGACTATAACAACACTACTGAATGACATCTACTGACTATAACAACACTACTGAATGGCATCTGACTATAACAACACTACTGAATGACATCTACTGACTATAACAACACTACTGAATGACATCTACTGACAATAACATCACTACTGAATGACATCTGACTATAACAACACTACTGAATGACATCTGACTATAACAACACTACTGAATGGCATCTACTGACTATAACAACACTACTGAATGACATCTGACTATAACAACACTACTGAATGGCATCTACTGACTATAACAACACTACTGAATGACATCTACTGACTATAACAACACTACTGAATGACATCTGACTATAACAACACTGCTGAATGACATCTACTGACTATAACATCACTACTGAATGACATCTGACTATAACAACACTACTGAATGACATCTACTGACTATAACAACACTACTGAATGACATCTACTGACTATAACAACACTACTGAATGACATCTACTGACTATAACAACACTACTGAATGACATCTACTGACTATAACAACACTACTGAATGGCATCTACTGACTATAACAACACTACTGAATGACATCTACTGACTATAACAACACTACTGAATGACATCTACTGACTATAACAACACTACTGAATGACATCTGACTATAACAACACTACTGAATGACATCTGACTATAACAACACTACTGAATGGCATCTGACTATAACAACACTACTGAATGACATCTACTGACTATAACAACACTACTGAATGACATCTACTGACTATAACAACACTACTGAATGACATCTACTGACTATAACAACACTACTGAATGACATCTGACTATAACAACACTACTGAATGACATCTACTGACTATAACAACACTACTGAATGACATCTACTGACTATAACAACACTACTGAATGACATCTACTGACTATAACAACACTACTGAATGACATCTACTGACTATAACAACACTACTGAATGACATCTACTGACTATAACAACACTACTGAATGACATCTGACTATAACAACACTACTGAATGACATCTACTGACTATAACAACACTACTGAATGACATCAGACTATAACAACACTACTGAATGACATCTGACTATAACAACACTACTGAATGACATCTGACTATAACAACACTACTGAATGACATCTACTGACTATAACAACACTACTGAATGACATCTGACTATAACAACACTACTGAATGACATCTGACTATAACAACACTACTGAATGACATCTGACTATAACAACACTACTGAATGACATCTGACTATAACAACACTACTGAATGGCATCTACTGACTATAACAACACTACTGAATGACATCTGACTATAACAACACTACTGAATGACATCTGACTATAACAACACTACTGAATGACATCTGACTATAACAACACTACTGAATGACATCTGACTATAACAACACTACTGAATGACATCTACTGACTATAACAACACTACTGAATGACATCTACTGACTATAACAACACTACTGAATGACATCTGACTATAACAACACTACTGAATGACATCTGACTATAACAACACTACTGAATGGCATCTACTGACTATAACAACACTACTGAATGACATCTACTGACTATAACAGCACTACTGAATGACATCTGACTATAACAACACTACTGAATGACATCTACTGACTATAACAACACTACTGAATGACATCTACTGACTATAACAACACTACTGAATGACATCTACTGACTATAACATCACTACTGAATGACATCTGACTATAACAACACTACTGAATGGCATCTACTGACTATAACAACACTACTGAATGACATCTGACTATAACAACACTACTGAATGACATCTGACTATAACAACACTACTGAATGACATCTACTGACTATAACAACACTACTGAATGGCATCTACTGACTATAACAACACTACTGAATGGCATCTACTGACTATAACAACACTACTGAATGACATCTACTGACTATAACAACACTACTGAATGACATCTGACTATAACAACACTACTGAATGACATCTGACTATAACAACACTACTGAATGACATCTGACTATAACAACGATATTGAATGACATCTGACTATAACAACACTACTGAATGACATCTGACTATAACAACACTACTGAATGACATCTACTGACTATAACAACACTACTGAATGACATCTACTGACTATAACAACACTACTGAATGACATCTACTGACTATAACATCACTACTGAATGACATCTGACTATAACAACACTACTGAATGGCATCTACTGACTATAACAACACTACTGAATGACATCTGACTATAACAACACTACTGAATGACATCTACTGACTATAACAACACTACTGAATGACATCTGACTATAACAACACTACTGAATGACATCTGACTATAACAACACTACTGAATGACATCTGACTATAACAACACTACTGAATGACATCTACTGACTATAACAACACTACTGAATGACATCTGACTATAACAACACTACTGAATGACATCTGACTATAACAACACTACTGAATGGCATCTACTGACTATAACAACACTACTGAATGACATCTGACTATAACAACACTACTGAATGACATCTGACTATAACAACACTACTGAATGACATCTACTGACTATAACATCACTACTGAATGACATCTGACTATAACAACACTACTGAATGGCATCTACTGACTATAACAACACTACTGAATGACATCTGACTATAACAACACTACTGAATGACAACTACTGACTATAACAACACTACTGAATGACATCTACTGACTATAACAACACTACTGAATGACATCTGACTATAACAACACTACTGAATGACATCTGACTATAACAACACTACTGAATGACATCTACTGACTATAACAACACTACTGAATGACATCTACTGACTATAACAACACTACTGAATGACATCTGACTATAACAACACTACTGAATGACATCTGACTATAACAACACTACTGAATGACATCTGACTATAACAACACTACTGAATGACATCTGACTAAAACAACACTACTGAATGACATCTACTGACTATAACAACACTACTGAATGACATCTACTGACTATAACAACACTACTGAATGACATCTGACTATAACAACACTACTGAATGACATCTGACTATAACAACACTACTGAATGACATCTGACTATAACAACACTACTGAATGACAACTACTGACTATAACAACACTACTGAATGACATCTACTGACTATAACAACACTACTGAATGACATCTGACTATAACAACACTACTGAATGACATCTGACTATAACAACACTACTGAATGACATCTACTGACTATAACAACACTACTGAATGACATCTACTGACTATAACAACACTACTGAATGACATCTGACTATAACAACACTACTGAATGACATCTGACTATAACAACACTACTGAATGACATCTGACTATAACAACACTACTGAATGACATCTGACTAAAACAACACTACTGAATGACATCTACTGACTATAACAACACTACTGAATGACATCTACTGACTATAACAACACTACTGAATGACATCTACTGACTATAACAACACTACTGAATGACATCTACTGACTATAACAACACTACTGAATGACATCTACTGACTATAACAACACTACTGAATGACATCTACTGACTATAACAACACTACTGAATGACATCTACTGACTAAAACAACACTACTGAATGACATCTACTGACTATAACAACACTACTGAATGACATCTACTGACTATAACAACACTACTGAATGACATCTACTGACTATAACAACACTACTGAATGACATCTACTGACTATAACAACACTACTGAATGACATCTACTGACTATAACAACACTACTGAATGACATCTACTGACTATAACAACACTACTGAATGGCATCTACTGACTATAACAACACTACTGAATGACATCTACTGACTATAACAACACTACTGAATGACATCTACTGACTATAACAACACTACTGAATGACATCTGACTATAACAACACTACTGAATGACATCTGACTATAACAACACTACTGAATGGCATCTGACTATAACAACACTACTGAATGACATCTACTGACTATAACAACACTACTGAATGACATCTACTGACTATAACAACACTACTGAATGACATCTACTGACTATAACAACACTACTGAATGACATCTGACTATAACAACACTACTGAATGACATCTACTGACTATAACAACACTACTGAATGACATCTACTGACTATAACAACACTACTGAATGACATCTACTGACTATAACAACACTACTGAATGACATCTACTGACTATAACAACACTACTGAATGACATCTACTGACTATAACAACACTACTGAATGACATCTGACTATAACAACACTACTGAATGACATCTACTGACTATAACAAGACTACTGAATGACATCAGACTATAACAACACTACTGAATGACATCTGACTATAACAACACTACTGAATGACATCTGACTATAACAACACTACTGAATGACATCTACTGACTATAACAACACTACTGAATGACATCTGACTATAACAACACTACTGAATGACATCTGACTATAACAACACTACTGAATGACATCTGACTATAACAACACTACTGAATGACATCTGACTATAACAACACTACTGAATGGCATCTACTGACTATAACAACACTACTGAATGACATCTGACTATAACAACACTACTGAATGACATCTGACTATAACAACACTACTGAATGACATCTGACTATAACAACACTACTGAATGACATCTGACTATAACAACACTACTGAATGACATCTACTGACTATAACAACACTACTGAATGACATCTACTGACTATAACAACACTACTGAATGACATCTGACTATAACAACACTACTGAATGACATCTGACTATAACAACACTACTGAATGGCATCTACTGACTATAACAACACTACTGAATGACATCTACTGACTATAACAGCACTACTGAATGACATCTGACTATAACAACACTACTGAATGACATCTACTGACTATAACAACACTACTGAATGACATCTACTGACTATAACAACACTACTGAATGACATCTACTGACTATAACATCACTACTGAATGACATCTGACTATAACAACACTACTGAATGGCATCTACTGACTATAACAACACTACTGAATGACATCTGACTATAACAACACTACTGAATGACATCTGACTATAACAACACTACTGAATGACATCTACTGACTATAACAACACTACTGAATGGCATCTACTGACTATAACAACACTACTGAATGGCATCTACTGACTATAACAACACTACTGAATGACATCTACTGACTATAACAACACTACTGAATGACATCTGACTATAACAACACTACTGAATGACATCTGACTATAACAACACTACTGAATGACATCTGACTATAACAACGATATTGAATGACATCTGACTATAACAACACTACTGAATGACATCTGACTATAACAACACTACTGAATGACATCTACTGACTATAACAACACTACTGAATGACATCTACTGACTATAACAACACTACTGAATGACATCTACTGACTATAACATCACTACTGAATGACATCTGACTATAACAACACTACTGAATGGCATCTACTGACTATAACAACACTACTGAATGACATCTGACTATAAC
The DNA here is from genome assembly GCF_029448725.1 of Salvelinus fontinalis. Taxonomy (NCBI): domain Eukaryota; kingdom Metazoa; phylum Chordata; class Actinopteri; order Salmoniformes; family Salmonidae; genus Salvelinus; species Salvelinus fontinalis. The sequence goes on from NC_074675.1 coordinate 2,791,688, forward strand.
AACACTACTGAATGACATCTGACTATAACAACACTACTGAATGACATCTACTGACTATAACAACACTACTGAATGACATCTGACTATAACAACACTACTGAATGACATCTGACTATAACAACACTACTGAATGACATCTACTGACTATAACAACACTACTGAATGACATCTACTGACTATAACAACACTACTGAATGACATCTGACTATAACAACACTACTGAATGACATCTGACTATAACAACACTACTGAATGGCATCTACTGACTATAACAACACTACTGAATGACATCTGACTATAACAACACTACTGAATGACATCTGACTATAACAACACTACTGAATGACATCTACTGACTATAACATCACTACTGAATGACATCTGACTATAACAACACTACTGAATGGCATCTACTGACTATAACAACACTACTGAATGACATCTGACTATAACAACACTACTGAATGACAACTACTGACTATAACAACACTACTGAATGACATCTACTGACTATAACAACACTACTGAATGACATCTGACTATAACAACACTACTGAATGACATCTGACTATAACAACACTACTGAATGACATCTACTGACTATAACAACACTACTGAATGACATCTACTGACTATAACAACACTACTGAATGACATCTGACTATAACAACACTACTGAATGACATCTGACTATAACAACACTACTGAATGACATCTGACTATAACAACACTACTGAATGACATCTGACTAAAACAACACTACTGAATGACATCTACTGACTATAACAACACTACTGAATGACATCTACTGACTATAACAACACTACTGAATGACATCTGACTATAACAACACTACTGAATGACATCTGACTATAACAACACTACTGAATGACATCTGACTATAACAACACTACTGAATGACAACTACTGACTATAACAACACTACTGAATGACATCTACTGACTATAACAACACTACTGAATGACATCTGACTATAACAACACTACTGAATGACATCTGACTATAACAACACTACTGAATGACATCTGACTATAACAACACTACTGAATGACATCTACTGACTATAACAACACTACTGAATGACATCTACTGACTATAACAACACTACTGAATGACATCTGACTATAACAACACTACTGAATGACATCTGACTATAACAACACTACTGAATGACATCTGACTATAACAACACTACTGAATGACATCTGACTAAAACAACACTACTGAATGACATCTACTGACTATAACAACACTACTGAATGACATCTACTGACTATAACAACACTACTGAATGACATCTGACTATAACAACACTACTGAATGACATCTACTGACTATAACAACACTACTGAATGACATCTACTGACTATAACAACACTACTGAATGACATCTACTGACTATAACAACACTACTGAATGACATCTACTGACTAAAACAACACTACTGAATGACATCTACTGACTATAACAACACTACTGAATGACATCTACTGACTATAACAACACTACTGAATGACATCTACTGACTATAACAACACTACTGAATGACATCTACTGACTATAACAACACTACTGAATGACATCTACTGACTATAACAACACTACTGAATGGCATCTACTGACTATAACAACACTACTGAATGACATCTGACTATAACAACACTACTGAATGACATCTACTGACTATAACAACACTACTGAATGACATCTACTGACTATAACAACACTACTGAATGACATCTGACTATAACAACACTACTGAATGACATCTACTGACTATAACAACACTACTGAATGACATCTACTGACTATAACAACACTACTGAATGACATCTACTGACTATAACAACACTACTGAATGACATCTACTGACTATAACAACACTACTGAATGACATCTACTGACTATAACAACACTACTGAATGACATCTGACTATAACAACACTACTGAATGACATCTGACTATAACAACACTACTGAATGACATCTGACTATAACAACACTACTGAATGACATCTGACTATAACAACACTACTGAATGACATCTACTGACTATAACAACACTACTGAATGACATCTACTGACTATAACAACACTACTGAATGACATCTACTGACTATAACAACACTACTGAATGACATCTACTGACTATAACAACACTACTGAATGACATCTACTGACTATAACAACACTACTGAATGACATCTACTGACTATAACAACACTACTGAATGACATCTACTGACTATAACAACACTACTGAATGACATCTACTGACTATAACAACACTACTGAATGACATCTACTGACTATAACAACACTACTGAATGACATCTACTGACTATAACAACACTACTGAATGACATCTACTGACTATAACAACACTACTGAATGACATCTGACTATAACAACACTACTGAATGACATCTACTGACTATAACAACACTACTGAATGACATCTGACTATAACAACACTACTGAATGACATCTGACTATAACAACACTACTGAATGACATCTGACTATAACAACACTACTGAATGACATCTAACTATAACAACACTACTGAATGACATCTACTGACTATAACAACACTACTGAATGACATCTGACTATAACAACACTACTGAATGATATCTGACTATAACAACACTACTGAATGACATCTAACTATAACAACACTACTGAATGACATCTGACTATAACAACACTACTGAATGACATCTAACTATAACAATACTACTGAATGACATCTACTGACTATAAAAACACTACTGAATGACATCTAACTATAACAATACTACTGAATGACATCTACTGACTATAAAAACACTACTGAATGACATCTGACTATAACAACACTACTGAATGACATCTACTGACTATAACAACACTACTGAATGGCATATGACTATAACAACACTACTGAATGACATCTACTGACTATAACAACACTACTGAATGACATCTGACTATAACAACACTACTGAATGACATCTACTGACTATAACAACACTACTGAATGACATCTACTGACTATAACAACACTACTGAATGGCATATGACTATAACAACACTACTGAATGACATCTGACTATAACAACACTACTGAATGACATCTACTGACTATAACAACACTACTGAATGACATCTACTGACTATAACAACACTACTGAATGGCATCTACTGACTATAACAACACTACTGAATGGCATCTACTGACTATAACAACACTACTGAATGACATCTACTGACTATAACAACACTACTGAATGACATCTGACTATAACAACACTGCTGAATGACATCTACTGACTATAACATCACTACTGAATGACATCTGACTATAACAACACTACTGAATGACATCTACTGACTATAACAACACTACTGAATGACATCTACTGACTATAACAACACTACTGAATGACATCTACTGACTATAACAACACTACTGAATGACATCTACTGACTATAACAACACTACTGAATGACATCTACTGACTATAACAACACTACTGAATGGCATCTACTGACTATAACAACACTACTGAATGACATCTACTGACTATAACAACACTACTGAATGACATCTACTGACTATAACAACACTACTGAATGACATCTACTGACTATAACAACACTACTGAATGACATCTGACTATAACAACACTACTGAATGACATCTGACTATAACAACACTACTGAATGGCATCTGACTATAACAACACTACTGAATGACATCTACTGACTATAACAACACTACTGAATGACATCTACTGACTATAACAACACTACTGAATGACATCTACTGACTATAACAACACTACTGAATGACATCTGACTATAACAACACTACTGAATGACATCTACTGACTATAACAACACTACTGAATGACATCTACTGACTATAACAACACTACTGAATGACATCTACTGACTATAACAAGACTACTGAATGACATCTACTGACTATAACAACACTACTGAATGACATCTACTGACTATAACAACACTACTGAATGGCATCTGACTATAACAACACTACTGAATGACATCTACTGACTATAACAACACTACTGAATGACATCAGACTATAACAACACTACTGAATGACATCTGACTATAACAACACTACTGAATGACATCTGACTATAACAACACTACTGAATGACATCTGACTATAACAACACTACTGAATGACATCTACTGACTATAACAACACTACTGAATGACATCTACTGACTATAACAACACTACTGAATGACATCTGACTATAACAACACTACTGAATGACATCTACTGACTATAACAACACTACTGAATGACATCTACTGACTATAACAACACTACTGAATGACATCTACTGACTATAACAACACTACTGAATGACATCTACTGACTATAACATCACTACTGAATGACATCTGACTATAACAACACTACTGAATGGCATCTACTGACTATAACAACACTACTGAATGACATCTGACTATAACAACACTACTGAATGACATCTGACTATAACAACACTACTGAATGACATCTACTGACTATAACAACACTACTGAATGGCATCTACTGACTATAACAACACTACTGAATGGCATCTACTGACTATAACAACACTACTGAATGACATCTACTGACTATAACAACACTACTGAATGACATCTGACTATAACAACACTACTGAATGACATCTGACTATAACAACACTACTGAATGACATCTGACTATAACAACGATATTGAATGACATCTGACTATAACAACACTACTGAATGACATCTGACTATAACAACACTACTGAATGACATCTACTGACTATAACAACACTACTGAATGACATCTACTGACTATAACAACACTACTGAATGACATCTACTGACTATAACATCACTACTGAATGACATCTGACTATAACAACACTACTGAATGGCATCTACTGACTATAACAACACTACTGAATGACATCTGACTATAACAACACTACTGAATGACATCTGACTATAACAACACTACTGAATGACATCTACTGACTATAACAACACTACTGAATGACATCTGACTATAACAACACTACTGAATGACATCTGACTATAACAACACTACTGAATGACATCTACTGACTATAACAACACTACTGAATGACATCTACTGACTATAACAACACTACTGAATGACATCTGACTATAACAACACTACTGAATGACATCTGACTATAACAACACTACTGAATGGCATCTACTGACTATAACAACACTACTGAATGACATCTGACTATAACAACACTACTGAATGACATCTGACTATAACAACACTACTGAATGACATCTACTGACTATAACATCACTACTGAATGACATCTGACTATAACAACACTACTGAATGGCATCTACTGACTATAACAACACTACTGAATGACATCTGACTATAACAACACTACTGAATGACAACTACTGACTATAACAACACTACTGAATGACATCTACTGACTATAACAACACTACTGAATGACATCTGACTATAACAACACTACTGAATGACATCTGACTATAACAACACTACTGAATGACATCTACTGACTATAACAACACTACTGAATGACATCTACTGACTATAACAACACTACTGAATGACATCTGACTATAACAACACTACTGAATGACATCTGACTATAACAACACTACTGAATGACATCTGACTATAACAACACTACTGAATGACATCTGACTAAAACAACACTACTGAATGACATCTACTGACTATAACAACACTACTGAATGACATCTGACTATAACAACACTACTGAATGACATCTGACTATAACAACACTACTGAATGACATCTGACTATAACAACACTACTGAATGACATCTGACTATAACAACACTACTGAATGACAACTACTGACTATAACAACACTACTGAATGACATCTACTGACTATAACAACACTACTGAATGACATCTGACTATAACAACACTACTGAATGACATCTGACTATAACAACACTACTGAATGACATCTACTGACTATAACAACACTACTGAATGACATCTACTGACTATAACAACACTACTGAATGACATCTGACTATAACAACACTACTGAATGACATCTGACTATAACAACACTACTGAATGACATCTGACTATAACAACACTACTGAATGACATCTGACTAAAACAACACTACTGAATGACATCTACTGACTATAACAACACTACTGAATGACATCTACTGACTATAACAACACTACTGAATGACATCTGACTATAACAACACTACTGAATGACATCTACTGACTATAACAACACTACTGAATGACATCTACTGACTAAAACAACACTACTGAATGACATCTACTGACTATAACAACACTACTGAATGACATCTACTGACTATAACAACACTACTGAATGACATCTACTGACTATAACAACACTACTGAATGACATCTACTGACTATAACAACACTACTGAATGACATCTACTGACTATAACAACACTACTGAATGGCATCTACTGACTATAACAACACTACTGAATGACATCTGACTATAACAACACTACTGAATGACATCTACTGACTATAACAACACTACTGAATGACATCTACTGACTATAACAACACTACTGAATGACATCTACTGACTATAACAACACTACTGAATGACATCTACTGACTATAACAACACTACTGAATGACATCTACTGACTATAACAACACTACTGAATGACATCTACTGACTATAACAACACTACTGAATGACATCTACTGACTATAACAACACTACTGAATGACATCTGACTATAACAACACTACTGAATGACATCTGACTATAACAACACTACTGAATGACATCTACTGACTATAACAACACTACTGAATGACATCTACTGACTATAACAACACTACTGAATGACATCTACTGACTATAACAACACTACTGAATGACATCTACTGACTATAACAACACTACTGAATGACATCTACTGACTATAACAACACTACTGAATGACATCTACTGACTATAACAACACTACTGAATGACATCTACTGACTATAACAACACTACTGAATGACATCTACTGACTATAACAACACTACTGAATGACATCTACTGACTATAACAACACTACTGAATGACATCTGACTATAACAACACTACTGAATGACATCTGACTATAAGAACACTACTGAATGACATCTGACTATAACAACACTACTGAATGACATCTGACTATAACAACACTACTGAATGACATCTGACTATAACAACACTACTGAATGACATCTACTGACTATAACAACACTACTGAATGACATCTACTGACTATAACATCTACTGACTATAACAACACTACTGAATGACATCTACTGACTATAACAACACTACTGAATGACATCTACTGACTATAACAACACTACTGAATGACATCTACTGACTATAACAACACTACTGAATGACATCTACTGACTATAACAACACTACTGAATGACATCTACTGACTATAACAACACTACTGAATGACATCTACTGACTATAACAACACTACTGAATGACATCTACTGACTATAACAACACTACTGAATGACATCTGACTATAACAACACTACTGAATGACATCTACTGACTATAACAACACTACTGAATGACATCTGACTATAACAACACTACTGAATGACATCTGACTATAACAACACTACTGAATGACATCTGACTATAACAACACTACTGAATGACATCTGACTATAACAACACTACTGAATGACATCTACTGACTATAACAACACTACTGAATGACATCTACTGACTATAACAACACTACTGAATGACATCTGACTATAACAACACTACTGAATGACATCTGACTATAACAACACTACTGAATGACATCTAACTATAACAACACTACTGAATGACATCTACTGACTATAACAACACTACTGAATGACATCTGACTATAACAACACTACTGAATGATATCTGACTATAACAACACTACTGAATGACATCTAACTATAACAACACTACTGAATGACATCTGACTATAACAACACTACTGAATGACATCTAACTATAACAATACTACTGAATGACATCTACTGACTATAAAAACACTACTGAATGACATCTAACTATAACAATACTACTGAATGACATCTACTGACTATAAAAACACTACTGAATGACATCTGACTATAACAACACTACTGAATGACATCTACTGACTATAACAACACTACTGAATGGCATATGACTATAACAACACTACTGAATGACATCTACTGACTATAACAACACTACTGAATGACATCTGACTATAACAACACTACTGAATGACATCTACTGACTATAACAACACTACTGAATGACATCTACTGACTATAACAACACTACTGAATGGCATATGACTATAACAACACTACTGAATGACATCTGACTATAACAACACTACTGAATGACATCTACTGACTATAACAACACTACTGAATGACATCTACTGACTATAACAACACTACTGAATGACATCTACTGACTATAACAACACTACTGAATGACATCTGACTATAACAACACTACTGAATGACATCTACTGACAATAACAACACTACTGAATGACATCTGACTATAACAACACTACTGAATGACATCTACTGACTATAACAACACTACTGAATGACATCTACTGACTATAACAACACTACTGAATGACATCTACTGACTATAACAACACTACTGAATGACATCTACTGACTATAACAACACTACTGAATGGCATATGACTATAACAACACTACTGAATGGCATCTGACTATAACAACACTACTGAATGACATCTGACTATAACAACACTACTGAATGACATCTACTGACTATAACAACACTACTGAATGACATCTACTGACTATAACAACACTACTGAATGACATCTGACTATAACAACACTACTGAATGACATCTACTGACAATAACAACACTACTGAATGACATCTGACTATAACAACACTACTGAATGACATCTGACTATAACAACACTACTGAATGACATCTAACTATAACAACACTACTGAATGACATCTACTGACTATAACAACACTACTGAATGACATCTACTGACTATAACAACACTACTGAATGACATCTGACTATAACAACACTACTGAATGACATCTGACTATAACAACACTACTGAATGACATCTACTGACTATAACAACACTACTGAATGACATCTGACTATAACAACACTACTGAATGACATCTGACTATAACAACACTACTGAATGACATCTGACTATAACAACACTACTGAATGACATCTACTGACTATAACAACACTACTGAATGACATCTGACTATAACAACACTACTGAATGACATCTACTGACTATAACAACACTACTGAATGACATCTGACTATAACAACACTACTGAATGACATCTGACTATAACAACACTACTGAATGGCATCTGACTATAACAACACTACTGAATGGCATCTACTGACTATAACAACACTACTGAATGACATCTACTGACTATAACAACACTACTGAATGACATCTGACTATAACAACACTACTGAATGACATCTGACTATAACAACACTACTGAATGACATCTGACTATAACAACACTACTGAATGACATCTGACTATAACAACACTACTGAATGACATCTGACTATAACAACACTACTGAATGGCATCTACTGACTATAACAACACTACTGAATGACATCTGACTATAACAACACTACTGAATGACATCTACTGACTATAATAACACTACTGAATGACATCTACTGACTATAACAACACTACTGAATGACATCTACTGACTATAACAACACTACTGAATGGCATATGACTATAACAACACTACTGAATGGCATCTGACTATAACAACACTACTGAATGACATCTGACTATAACAACACTACTGAATGACATCTACTGACTATAACAACACTACTGAATGACATCTACTGACTATAACAACACTACTGAATGACATCTGACTATAACAACACTACTGAATGACATCTACTGACAATAACAACACTACTGAATGACATCTGACTATAACAACACTACTGAATGGCATCTACTGACTATAACAACACTACTGAATGACATCTACTGACTATAACAACACTACTGAATGACATCTGACTATAACAACACTACTGAATGACATCTGACTATAACAACACTACTGAATGACATCTGACTATAACAACACTACTGAATGACATCTGACTATAACAACACTACTGAATGACATCTACTGACTATAACAACACTACTGAATGACATCTGACTATAACAACACTACTGAATGACATCTGACTATAACAACACTACTGAATGACATCTACTGACTATAACAACACTACTGAATGACATCTGACTATAACAACACTACTGAATGACATCTGACTATAACAACACTACTGAATGACATCTGACTATAACAACACTACTGAATGACATCTACTGACTATAACAACACTACTGAATGACATCTGACTATAACAACACTACTGAATGACATCTACTGACTATAACAACACTACTGAATGACATCTGACTATAACAACACTACTGAATGACATCTGACTATAACAACACTACTGAATGACATCTGACTATAACAACACTACTGAATGACATCTGACTATAACAACACTACTGAATGACATCTACTGACTATAACAACACTACTGAATGGCATCTACTGACTATAACAACACTACTGAATGACATCTGACTATAACAACACTACTGAATGACATCTACTGACTATAACAACACTACTGAATGACATCTACTGACTATAACAACACTACTGAATGACATCTGACTATAACAACACTACTGAATGACATCTACTGACTATAACAACACTACTGAATGACATCTGACTATAACAACACTACTGAATGACATCTGACTATAACAATACTACTGAATGACATCTACTGACTATAACAACACTACTGAATGACATCTGACTATAACAACACTACTGAATGACATCTACTGACTATAACAACACTACTGAATGACGTCTGACTATAACAACGATACTGAATGTAGTATATGAAGGGAAGTTAACTGTTTCCATCGTCCTCCATTTTATTAACTTGTATTTTCCTTCCCCCTGAAGGTCCTGAACAAAGAGAACATGTCGTGGCCACAGAACTTTGTCCAGTCCTATGTTACACACAAGACGGGTGAGAATGGACACCTTTACCTAGCTGGCATGTGGCAGTTGGGCCTGCACTGTGTGTGTGTGTGTGTGTGTGTGTTATGCTGTGTTAATACTAGATGTGTGTGTGTGTGTGTGTGTGTGTTATGCTGTGTTAATACTAGGTGTGTGTGTGTTATGCTGTGTTAATACTAGGTGTGTGTGTGTTATGCTGTGTTAATACTAGGTGTGTGTGTGTTATGCTGTGTTAATACTAGATGTGTGTGTGTGTGTGTGTGTGTGTGTGTGTGTGTGTTATGCTGTGTTAATACTAGGTGTGTGTGTGCTATGCTGTGTTAATACTAGGTGTGTGTTATGCTGTGTTAATACTAGGTGTGTGTGTGTTATGCTGTGTTAATACTAGGTGTGTGTGTGTTATGCTGTGTTAATACTAGGTGTGTGTGTATTTTATGTTATGTTGTGTTAATACTAGGTGTGTGTGTATTATGCTGTGTTAATACTAGGTGTGTGTGTGTTATGGTGTGTTAATACTAGGTGTGTGTGTGTGTCATGCTGTGTTAATACTAGGTGTGTGTGTGTTATGCTGTGTTAATACTAGGTGTGTGTGTGTGTGTCATGCTGTGTTAATACTAGGTGTGTGTGTGTTATGCTGTGTTAATACTAGGTGTGTGTGTGTGTGTGTGTGTTATGCTGTGTTAATACTAGGTGTGTGTGTGTGTTTTATGCTGTGTTAATACTAGGTGTGTGTGTGTTATGCTGTGTTAATACTAGGTGTGTGTGTGTGTGTGTTATGCTGTGTTAATACTAGGTGTGTGTGTGTGTGTTATGCTGTGTTAATACTAGGTGTGTGTGTGTTGTGCTGTGTTAATACTAGGTGTGTGTGTGTGTGTGTGTGTGTTATGCTGTGTTAATACTAGGTGTGTGTGTGTTATGCTGTGTTAATACTAGGTGTGTGTGTGTTATGCTGTGTTAATACTAGGTGTGTGTGTGTTATGCTGTGTTAATACTAGGTGTGTGTGTGTTATGCTGTGTTAATACTAGGTGTGTGTGTGTTATGCTGTGTTAATACTAGGTGTGTGTGTGTGTGTTATGCTGTGTTAATACTAGGTGTGTGTGTGTGTGTTGTGCTGTGTTAATACTAGGTGTGTGTGTTTTATGCTGTGTTAATACTAGATGTGTGTGTTATGCTGTGTTAATACTAGGTGTGTGTGTTTTATGCTGTGTTAATACTAGGTGTGTGTGTGTTGTGCTGTGTTAATACTAGGTGTGTGTGTGTTATGCTGTGTTAATACTAGGTGTGTGTGTTATGCTGTGTTAATACTAGGTGTGTGTGTTATGGTGTGTTAATACTAGGTGTGTGTGTTATGGTGTGTTAATAGTAGGTGTGTGTTAAGCTGTGTTAATACTAGGTGTGTGTGTGTTGTGCTGTGTTAATACTAGGTGTGTGTGTGTTATGCTGTGTTAATACTAGGTGTGTGTGTGTTATGCTGTGTTAATACTAGGTGTGTGTGTGTTATGCTGTGTTAATACTAGGTGTGTGTGTTTTATGCTGTGTTAATACTAGGTGTGTGTGTGTGTGTGTGTGTGTGTGTTATGCTGTGTTAATACTAGGTGTGTGTGTGTTATGCTGTGTTAATACTAGGTGTGTGTGTGTGTGTGTGTGTGTGTGTTATGCTGTGTTAATACTAGGTGTGTGTGTTATGCTGTGTTAATACTAGGTGTGTGTGTGTGTGTGTTATGCTGTGTTAATACTAGGTGTGTGTGTGTTATGCTGTGTTAATACTAGGTGTGTGTGTGTTATGCTGTGTTAATACTAGGTGTGTGTGTGTGTGTGTGTGTGTTATGCTGTGTTAATACTAGGTGTGTGTGTGTTATGCTGTGTTAATACTAGGTGTGTGTGTGTTATGCTGTGTTAATACTAGGTGTGTGTGTGTGTGTGTGTGTTATGCTGTGTTAATACTAGGTGTGTGTGTGTGTGTTATGCTGTGTTAATACTAGGTGTGTGTGTATTGTGCTGTGTTAATACTAGGTGTGTGTGTGTTATGGTGTGTTAATACTAGGTGTGTGTGTGTTATGCTGTGTTAATACTAGGTGTGTGTGTTATGCTGTGTTAATACTAGGTGTGTGTGTGTGTTATGCTGTGTTAATACTAGGTGTGTGTGTGTTATGCTGTGTTAATACTAGGTGTGTGTGTGTTATGCTGTGTTAATACTAGGTGTGTGTGTGTTATGCTGTGTTAATACTAGGTGTGTGTGTGTGTGTGTGTGTGTTATGCTGTGTTAATACTAGGTGTGTGTGTGTGTGTGTTATGCTGTGTTAATACTAGGTGTGTGTGTTATGCTGTGTTAATACTAGGTGTGTGTGTTATGCTGTGTTAATACTAGGTGTGTGTGTGTGTGTGTTATGCTGTGTTAATACTAGGTGTGTGTGTGTTATGCTGTGTTAATACTAGGTGTGTGCGTGTGTGTGTGTGTGTTATGCTGTGTTAATACTAGGTGTGTGTGTTATGCTGTGTTAATACTAGGTGTGTGTGTGTTATGCTGTGTTAATACTAGGTGTGTGTGTGTGTGTGTGTGTGTGTGTTATGCTGTGTTAATACTAGGTGTGTGTGTGTTATGCTGTGTTAATACTAGGTGTGTGTGTGTTATGCTGTGTTAATACTAGGTGGGTGTGTGTGTGTGTTATGCTGTGTTAATACTAGGTGTGTGTGTGTGTGTGTTATGCTGTGTTAATACTAGGTGTGTGTGTATTGTGCTGTGTTAATACTAGGTGTGTGTGTGGTATGCTGTGTTAATACTAGGTGTGTGTGTGTTATGCTGTGTTAATACTAGGTGTGTGTGTGTGTGTTATGCTGTGTTAATACTAGGTGTGTGTGTATTGTGCTGTGTTAATACTAGGTGTGTGTGTGTGTGTGTTATGCTGTGTTAATACTAGGTGTGTGTGTGTGTGTCATGCTGTGTTAATACTAGGTGTGTGTGTGTTATGCTGTGTTAATACTAGGTGTGTGTGTGTTTTATGCTGTGTTAATACTAGGTGTGTGTGTGTGTGTGTTATGCTGTGTTAATACTAGGTGGGTGTGTGTGTTATGCAGTGTTAATACTAGGTGTGTGTGTGTGTGTTATGCTGTGTTAATACTAGGTGTGTGTGTGTTATGCTGTGTTAATACTAGGTGTGTGTGTGTTATGCTGTGTTAATACTAGGTGTATTGTGTGTTTAGTGAGAGAGGGCGAGAAGAGGAGTCTGCTCAGGAGGAATGTAGAGCTGAAGAAGGAGTGTGCTCACCTGGAGGAGCAGGACCAGCAACTCAGCAAGTCCCTCACGGTATGACCTCTGACCTCTGACCCCTGAGACACTCACAACACAGTACAGCAGAACCAACAACCCAGCAAGTCCCTCACGGTATGACCTATGACCCCTGAGACACTCACAACACAGTACAGCAGGACCAACAACTCAGCAAGTCCCTCACGGTATGACCTATGACCCCTGAGACAGTCACAACACAGTACAGCAGGACCAGCAACTCAGCAAGTCCCTCAGGGTATGACCTATGACCTCTGACCTCTGACACACTCACAACACAGTACAGCAGGACCAGCAACTCAGCAAGTCCCTCAGGGTATGACCTTTGACCTCTGACCTCTGACACACTCACAACACAGTACAGCAGGACCAGCAACTCAGCAAGTCCCTCAGGGTATGACCTTTGACCTCTGACCTCTGACACACTCACAACACAGTACAGCAGGACCAGCAAATCAGCAAGTCCCTCTGGGTATGACCTATGACCCCTGACCTCTGACACACTCACAACACAGTACAGCAGGACCAGCAACTCAGCAAGTCCCTCTGGGTATGACCTATGACCCCTGAGACACTCACAACACAGTACAGCAGGACCAACAACTCAGCAAGTCCCTCATGGTATGACCTATGACCCCTGAGACACTCACAACACAGTACAGCAGGATCAGCAACTCAGCAAGTCCCTCACAACACAGTACAACAGGACCAGCAACTCAGCAAGTCCCTCAGGGTATGACCTATGACCCCTGAGACACTCACAACACAGTGCAGCAGGACCAACAACTCAGCAAGTCCCTCATGGTATGACCTATGACCCCTGAGACACTCACAACACAGTACAGCAGGACCAGCAACTCAGCAAGTCCCTCACAACACAGTACAACAGGACCAGCAACTCAGCAAGTCCCTCAGGGTATGACCTATGACCCCTGAGACACTCACAACACAGTACAGCAGGACCAACAACTCAGCAAGACCCTCACGGTATGACCTATGACCCCTGAGTCTCTCACAACACAGTACAGCAGGACCAACAACTTAGCAAGTCCCTCACGGTATGACCTCTGACCCCTGAGTCACTCACAACACAGTACAGCAGGACCAGCAACTCAGCAAGTCCCTCACGGTATGACCTCTGACCCCTGAGACACTCACAACACAGTACAGCAGGACCAGCAACTCAGCAAGTCCCTCACGGTATGACCTCTGACCCCTGAGACACTCACAACACAGTACAGCAGGACCAGCAACTCAGCAAGTCCCTCACGGTATGACCTCTGACCCCTGAGACACTCACAACACAGTACAGCAGGACCAACAACTCAGCAAGTCCGTCACGGTATGACCTCTGAAACACTCACAACACAGTACAGCAGGACCAACAACTCAGCAAGTCCCTCACGGTATGACCTATGACCCCTGAGACACTCACAACACAGTACAGCAGGACCAACAACTCAGCAAGTCCCTCTCGGTATGACCTATGACCTCTGAGACACTCACAACACAGTACAGCAGGACCAACAACTCAGCAAGTCCCTCATGGTATGACCTCTGAGACACTCACAACACAGTACAGCAGGACCAGCAACTCAGCAAGTCCCTCACGGTATGACCTATGACCTCTGAGACACTCACAACACAGTACAGCAGGACCAACAACTCATCAAGTCCCTCACGGTATGACCTCTGACCTCTGAGACACTCACAACACAGTACAGCAGGACCAACAACTCAGCAAGTCCCTCACGGTATGACCTATGACCCCTGAGACACTCACAACACAGTACAGCAGGACCAACAACTCAGCAAGTCCCTCACGGTATGACCTATGACCCCTGAGACACTCACAACACAGTACAGCAGGACCAACAACTCAGCAAGTCCCTCACAGTATGACCTATGACCTCTGAGACACTCACAACACAGTACAGCAGGACCAACAACTCAGCAAGTCCCTCACGGTATGATCTATGACCCCAAAACTAACAAACACGCAATATATACCCTAGACTAGGTTAATCCCTCACTCATACCTAGAATGTGGTTTTACCACACTGCAAGTTTGATTGAATTACAGCAGAGATCCTGCATATAATGTTGAGACTAACTAGCCAGAAGGAGCTCAACAGGGAAGTATACTACTACTAACTAGCCAGAAGGAGCTCAACAGGGAAGTATACTACTACTAACTAGCCAGAAGGAGCTCAACAGTGAAGCAGACTACTACTAACTAGCCAGAAGGAGCTCAACAGTGAAGTGTACTACTACTAACTAGCCAGAAGGAGCTCAACAGTGAAGTATACTACTAACTAGCCAGAAGGAGCTCAACAGGGAAGTATACTACTACTAACTAGCCAGAAGGAGCTCAACAGTGAAGTATACTACTATTAACTAGCCAGAAGGAGCTCAACAGTGAAGTATACTACTACTAACTAGCCAGAAGGAGCTCAACAGTGAAGTATACTACTACTAACTAGCCAGAAGGAGCTCAACAGTGAAGTATACTACTACTAACTAGCCAGAAGGAGCTCAACAGTGAAGTATAGTACTACTAACTAGCCAGAAGGAGCTCAACAGTGAAGTATACTACTACTACTAACTAGCCAGAAGGAGCTCAACAGTGAAGTATACTACTAACTAACTAGCCAGAAGGAGCTCAACAGTGAAGTATGCTACTAACTAGCTAGAAGGAGCTCAACAGTGAAGTATACTACTACTAACTAGCCAGAAGGAGCTCAACAGGGAAGTATACTACTACTAACTAGCCAGAAGGAGCTCAACAGGGAAGTATACTACTAACTAACTAGCCAGAAGGAGCTCAACAGTGAAACATACTACTACTAACTAGCCAGAAGGAGCTCAACAGTGAAGTATACTATTACTAACTAGCCAGAAGGAGCTCAACAGTGAAGTGTACTACTACTAACTAGCCAGAAGGAGCTCAACAGTGAAGCATACTACTACTAACTAGCCAGAAGGAGCTCAACAGTGAAGTATACTGCTACTAACTAGCCAATAGGAGCTCAACAGTGAAGTATACTGCTACTAACTAGCCAGAAGGAGCTCAACAGTGAAGTATACTACTACTAACTAGCCAGAAGGAGCTCAACAGTGAAGTATACTACTATCAACTAGACAGAAGGAGCTCAACAGTTAAGTGTACTGCTACTAACTAGCTAGAAGGAGCTCAACCGTTAAGCATATTACTACTAACTAGCCAGAAGGCGCTCAACCGTTAAGCAGACTACTACTAACTAGCCAGAAGGAGCTCAACAGTGACATATACTACTACTAACTAACCAGAGGGAGCTCAACAGTGAAGCAGACTACTAATAACTAGCCAGAAGGAGCTCAACAGTGAAGCAGACTACTACTAACTAGCCAGAAGGAGCTCAACAGTGAAGTATACTACTAACTAACTAGCCAGAAGGAGCTCAACCGTGAAGTATACTACTAACTAGCCAGAAGGAGCTCAACAGTGAAGTATACTACTAACTAGCTAGAAGGAGCTCAACAGGGAAGTATACTACTACTAACTAGCCAGAAGGAGCTCAACAGTGAAGTATACTACTACTAACTAGCCAGAAGGAGCTCAACAGTGAAGCAGACTACTACTAACTAGCCAGAAGGAGCTCAACAGTGAAGCAGACTACTACTAACTAGCCAGAAGGAGCTCAACAGTGAAGTATAGTACTACTAACTAGCCAGAAGGAGCTCAACAGTGAAGTATACTACTAACTAACTAGCCAGAAGGAGCTCAACAGTGAAGTATACTGCTACTAACTAGCCAGAAGGAGCTCAACAGTGAAGTATACTACTACTAACTAGCCAGAAGGAGCTCAACAGGGAAGTATACTACTACTAACTAGCCAGAAGGAGCTCAACAGGGAAGTATACTACTACTAGCTAGCCAGAAGGAGCTCAACAGTGAAGTATACTACTAACTAGCTAGAAGGAGCTCAACAGGGAAGTATACTACTACTAACTAGCCAGAAGGAGCTCAACAGGGAAGTATACTACTACTAACTAGCCAGAAGGAGCTCAACAGTGAAGTATACTACTAACTAGCTAGAAGGAGCTCAACAGGGAAGTATACTACTACTAACTAGCCAGAAGGAGCTCAACAGTGAAGTATACTACTACTAACTAGCCAGAAGGAGCTCAACAGTGAAGCAGACTACTACTAACTAGCCAGAAGGAGCTCAACAGTGAAGTATACTACTACTACTAACTAGACAGAAGGAGCTCAACAGTAAAGTATACTACTAACTAGCTAGAAGGAGCTCAACAGGGAAGTATACTACTACTAACTAACTAGCCAGAAGGAGCTCAACAGTGAAGTATACTACTATTAACTAGCCAGAAGGAGCTCAACAGTTAAGCATAAATACTAACTAACTAGTCAGAAGGAGCTCAACAGTGAAGTATACTACTAACTAGCCAGAAGGAGCTCAACAGTGAAGTATACTACTACTAACTAGCCAGAAGGAGCTCAACAGTGAAGTATACTACTACTAACTAGCCAATAGGAGCTCAACAGTGAAGTATACTACTACTAACTAGCCAGAAGGAGCTCAACAGTGAAGTATACTACTACTAACTAGCCAGAAGGAGCTCAACAGTGAAGTATACT
Source organism: Salvelinus fontinalis (assembly GCF_029448725.1). Taxonomy (NCBI): domain Eukaryota; kingdom Metazoa; phylum Chordata; class Actinopteri; order Salmoniformes; family Salmonidae; genus Salvelinus; species Salvelinus fontinalis. Next base: position 2,810,875 of record NC_074675.1, read on the forward strand.
ACTAACTAGCCAGAAGGAGCTCAACAGTGAAGTATACTACTAACTAACTAGCCAGAAGGAGCTCAACAGTGAAGTATACTGCTAACTAAGTAGCCAGAAGGAGCTCAACAGTGAAGTATACTACTACTAACTAGCCAGAAGGAGCTCAACAGTGAAGTATACTACTACTAACTAGCCAGAAGGAGCTCAACAGTGAAGTATACTACTACTAACTAGCCAGAAGGAGCTCAACAGTGAAGTATACTACTATTAACTAGCCAGAAGGAGCTCAACAGTGAAGTATACTACTACTAACTAGCCAGAAGGAGCTCAACAGTGAAGTATACTACTACTAACTAGCCAGAAGGAGCTCAACAGTGAAGTATACTACTACTAACTAGCCAGAAGGAGCTCAACAGTGAAGCAGACTACTACTAACTAGCTAGAAGGAGCTCAACAGTGAAGTATAGTACTACTAACTAGCCAGAAGGAGTTCAACAGTGAAGTATAGTACTACTAACTAGCCAGAAGGAGCTCAACAGTGAAGTATACTACTACTAACTAGCCAGAAGGAGCTCAACAGTGAAGTATAGTACTACTAACTAGCCAGAAGGAGCTCAACAGGGAAGTATACTACTACTAACTAGCCAGAAGGAGCTCAACAGTGAAGTATACTACTAACTAGCTAGAAGGAGCTCAACAGGGAAGTATACTACTACTAACTAGCCAGAAGGAGCTCAACAGTGAAGTATACTACTACTAACTAGCCAGAAGGAGCTCAACAGTGAAGTATACTACTACTAACTAGCCAGAAGGAGCTCAACAGTGAAGTATACTACTACTAACTAGCCAGAAGGAGCTCAACAGTGAAGTATACTACTACTAACTAGCCAGAAGGAGCTCAACAGTGAAGTATACTACTAACTAACTAGCCAGAAGGAGCTCAACAGTGAAGTATACTGCTACTAACTAGCCAGAAGGAGCTCAACAGTGAAGTATACTACTACTACTAACTAGCCACAAGGAGCTCAACAGTGAAGTATACTACTACTAACTAGCCAGAAGGAGCTCAACAGTGAAGTATACTACTACTAACTAGCCAGAAGGAGCTCAACAGTGAAGTATACTACTATTAACTAGACAGAAGGAGTTCAACAGTTAAGTGTACTGCTACTAACTAGCCAGAAGGAGCTCAACCGTTAAGCATATTACTACTAACTAGCCAGAAGGAGCTCAACCGTTAAGCATATTACTTCTAACTAGCCAGAAGGCGCTCAACCGTTAAGCATATTACTACTAACTAGCCAGAAGGAGCTCAACATTGAAGCATACTACTACTAACTAGCCAGAAGGAGCTCAACAGTGAAGTATACTACTACTAACTAGCCAGAAGGAGCTCAACAGTGAAGTATACTACTACTAACTAGCCAAAAGGAGCTCAACAGTGACGTATACTACTACTACCTAACTAGCCAGAAGGAGCTCAACAGTGAAGTATACTACTAACTAACTAGCCAGAAGGAGCTCAACAGTGAAGTATACTACTAACTAGCTAGAAGGAGCTCAACAGTGAAGTATACTACTAACTACCTAGCCAGAAGGAGCTCAACAGGGAAGTATACTACTACTAACTAGCCAGAAGGAGCTCAACAGGGAAGTATACTACTAACTAACTAGCCAGAAGGAGCTCAACAGTGAAACATACTACTACTAACTAGCCAGAAGGAGCTCAACAGTGAAGTATACCACTACTAACTAGCCAGAAGGAGCTCAACAGTGAAGTATACTACTACTAACTAGCCAGAAGGAGCTCAACAGTGAAGTATACTACTAACTAGCTAGAAGGAGCTCAACAGGGAAGTATACTACTACTAACTAGCCAGAAGGAGCTCAACAGTGAAGTATACTACTACTAACTAGCCAGAAGGAGCTCAACAGTGAAGCAGACTACTACTAACTAGCCAGAAGGAGCTCAACAGTGAAGTATACTACTACTAACTAGCCAGAAGGAGCTCAACAGTGAAGTATACTACTACTAACTAGCCAGAAGGAGCTCAACAGTGAAGCAGACTACTACTAACTAGCCAGAAGGAGCTCAACAGTGAAGTATACTACTACTAACTAGCCAGAAGGAGCTCAACAGTGAAGTATACTACTACTAACTAGCCAGAAGGAGCTCAACAGTGAAGTATACTACTACTAACTAGCCAGAAGGAGCTCAACAGTGAAGTATACTGCTACTAACTAGCCAGAAGGAGCTCAACAGTGAAGTATACTGCTAACTAAGTAGCCAGAAGGAGCTCAACAGTGAAGTATACTACTACTAACTAGCCAGAAGGAGCTCAACAGTGAAGTGTACTACTACTAACTAGCCAGAAGGAGCTCAACAGTGAAGTATACTGCTACTAACTAGCCAGAAGGAGCTCAACAGTGAAGTATACTACTAACTAGCCAGAAGGAGCTCAACAGTGAAGTATACTACTACTAACTAGCCAGAAGGAGCTCAACAGTGAAGTATACTACTACTAACTAGCCAAAAGGAGCTCAACAGTGACGTATACTACTACTAACTAACTAGCCAGAAGGAGCTCAACAGTGAAGTATACTACTAACTAACTAGCCAGAAGGAGCTCAACAGTGAAGTATACTACTAACTAGCTAGAAGGAGCTCAACAGTGAAGTATACTACTACTAACTAGCCAGAAGGAGCTCAACAGGGAAGTATACTACTACTAACTAGCCAGAAGGAGCTCAACAGTGAAACATACTACTACTAACTAACCAGAAGGAGCTCAACAGTGAAGCATACTACTACTAACTAGCCAGAAGGAGCTCAACAGTGAAGTATACTGCTACTAACTAGCCAGAAGGAGCTCAACAGTGAAGTATACTACTAACTAGCCAGAAGGAGCTCAACAGTGAAGTATACTACTACTAACTAGCCAGAAGGAGCTCAACAGTGAAGTATACTACTACTAACTAGCCAAAAGGAGCTCAACAGTGACGTATACTACTACTAACTAACTAGCCAGAAGGAGCTCAACAGTGAAGTATACTACTAACTAACTAGCCAGAAGGAGCTCAACAGTGAAGTATACTACTAACTAGCTAGAAGGAGCTCAACAGTGAAGTATACTACTACTAACTAGCCAGAAGGAGCTCAACAGTGAAGCAGACTACTACTAACTAGCCAGAAGGAGCTCAACAGTGAAGTATACTACTACTAACTAGCCAGAAGGAGCTCAACAGTGAAGTATACTACTAACTAACTAGCCAGAAGGAGCTCAACAGTGAAGTATAATACTAACTAGCTAGAAGGAGCTCAACAGTGAAGTATACTACTACTAACTAGCCAGAAGGAGCTCAACAGGGAAGTATACTACTACTAACTAGCCAGAAGGAGCTCAACAGTGAAGTATACTACTACTAACTAGCCAGAAGGAGCTCAACAGTGAAGTATACTGCTACTAACTAGCCAGAAGGAGCTCAACAGTGAAGTATACTATTACTAACTAGCCAGAAGGAGCTCAACAGGGAAGTATACTACTAACTAACTAGCCAGAAGGAGCTCAACAGTGAAGCAGACTACTACTAACTAGCCAGAAGGAGCTCAACAGTGAAGCAGACTACTACTAACTAGCCAGAAGGAGCTCAACATTGAAGTATAGTACTACTAACTAGCCAGAAGGAGCTCAACAGTGAAGTATACTACTAACTAACTAGCCAGAAGGAGCTCAACAGTGAAGTATACTGCTACTAACTAGCCAGAAGGAGCTCAACAGTGAAGTATACTACTACTAACTAGCCAGAAGGAGCTCAACAGGGAAGTATACTACTACTGACTAGCCAGAAGGAGCTCAACAGGGAAGTATACTACTACTAGCTAGCCAGAAGGAGCTCAACAGTGAAGTATACTACTAACTAGCTAGAAGGAGCTCAACAGGGAAGTATACTACTACTAACTAGCCAGAAGGAGCTCAACAGGGAAGTATACTACTACTAACTAGCCAGAAGGAGCTCAACAGTGAAGTATACTACTAACTAGCTAGAAGGAGCTCAACAGGGAAGTATACTACTACTAACTAGCCAGAAGGAGCTCAACAGTGAAGTATACTACTACTAACTAGCCAGAAGGAGCTCAACAGTGAAGCAGACTACTACTAACTAGCCAGAAGGAGCTCAACAGTGAAGTATACTACTACTACTAACTAGCCAGAAGGAGCTCAACAGTAAAGTATACTACTAACTAGCTAGAAGGAGCTCAACAGGGAAGTATACTACTACTAACTAACTAGACAGAAGGAGCTCAACAGTGAAGTATACTACTATTAACTAGCCAGAAGGAGCTCAACAGTTAAGCATAAATACTAACTAACTAGTCAGAAGGAGCTCAACAGTGAAGTATACTACTAACTAGCTAGAAGGAGCTCAACAGTGAAGTATACTACTACTAACTAGCCAGAAGGAGCTCAACAGTGAAGTATACTACTACTAACTAGCCAATAGGAGCTCAACAGTGAAGTATACTACTACTAACTAGCCAGAAGGAGCTCAACAGTGAAGTATACTACTACTAACTAGCCAGAAGGAGCTCAACAGTGAAGTATACTACTAACTAGCCAGAAGGAGCTCAACAGTGAAGTATACTACTAACTAACTAGCCAGAAGGAGCTCAACAGTGAAGTATACTGCTAACTAAGTAGCCAGAAGGAGCTCAACAGTGAAGTATACTGCTACTAACTAGCCAGAAGGAGCTCAACAGTGAAGTATACTACTACTAACTAGCCAGAAGGAGCTCAACAGTGAAGTATACTGCTAACTAAGTAGCCAGAAGGAGCTCAACAGTGAAGTATACTACTACTAACTAGCCAGAAGGAGCTCAACAGTGAAGTATACTACTACTAACTAGCCAGAAGGAGCTCAACAGTGAAGTATACTACTACTAACTAGCCAGAAGGAGCTCAACAGTGAAGTATACTACTATTAACTAGCCAGAAGGAGCTCAACAGTGAAGTATACTACTACTAACTAGCCAGAAGGAGCTCAACAGTGAAGTATACTACTACTAACTAGCCAGAAGGAGCTCAACAGTGAAGTATACTACTACTAACTAGCCAGAAGGAGCTCAACAGTGAAGTATAGTACTACTAACTAGCCAGAAGGAGCTCAACAGTGAAGTATACTACTACTAACTAGCCAGAAGGAGCTCAACAGTGAAGAGAAGGAGCTCAACAGTGAAGTATACTACTACTAACTAGCCAGAAGGAGCTCAACAGTGAAGTATACTACTACTAACTAGCCAGAAGGAGCTCAACAGTGAAGTATACCACTACTAACTAGCTAGAAGGAGCTCAACAGTGAAGTATACCACTACTAACTAGCTAGAAGGAGCTCAACAGTGAAGTATAGTACTACTAACTAGCCAGAAGGAGTTCAACAGTGAAGTATAGTACTACTAACTAGCCAGAAGGAGCTCAACAGTGAAGTATACTACTACTAACTAGCCAGAAGGAGCTCAACAGTGAAGTATAGTACTACTAACTAGCCAGAAGGAGCTCAACAGGGAAGTATACTACTACTAACTAGCCAGAAGGAGCTCAACAGTGAAGTATACTACTAACTAGCTAGAAGGAGCTCAACAGGGAAGTATACTACTACTAACTAGCCAGAAGGAGCTCAACAGTGAAGTATACTACTACTAACTAGCCAGAAGGAGCTCAACAGGGAAGTATACTACTACTAACTAGCCAGAAGGAGCTCAACAGTGAAGTATACTACTAACTAGCTAGAAGGAGCTCAACAGGGAAGTATACTACTACTAACTAGCCAGAAGGAGCTCAACAGTGAAGTATACTACTACTAACTAGCCAGAAGGAGCTCAACAGTGAAGTATACTACTACTAACTAGCCAGAAGGAGCTCAACAGTGAAGTATACTACTACTAACTAGCCAGAAGGAGCTCAACAGTGAAGTATACTACTACTAACTAGCCAGAAGGAGCTCAACAGTGAAGTATACTACTAACTAACTAGCCAGAAGGAGCTCAACAGTGAAGTATACTGCTACTAACTAGCCAGAAGGAGCTCAACAGTGAAGTATACTACTACTACTAACTAGCCACAAGGAGCTCAACAGTGAAGTATACTACTACTAACTAGCCAGAAGGAGCTCAACAGTGAAGTATACTACTACTAACTAGCCAGAAGGAGCTCAACAGTGAAGTATACTACTATTAACTAGACAGAAGGAGCTCAACAGTTAAGTGTACTGCTACTAACTAGCCAGAAGGAGCTCAACCGTTAAGCAGACTACTACTAACTAGCCAGAAGGAGCTCAACAGTGAAGTATAGTACTACTAACTAGCCAGAAGGAGCTCAACAGTGAAGTATAGTACTACTAACTAGCCAGAAGGAGCTCAACCGTTAAGCATATTACTACTAACTAGCCAGAAGGCGCTCAACCGTTAAGCATATTACTACTAACTAGCCAGAAGGAGCTCAACATTGAAGCATACTACTACTAACTAGCCAGAAGGAGCTCAACAGTGAAGTATACTACTACTAACTAGCCAGAAGGAGCTCAACAGTGAAGTATACTACTACTAACTAGCCAAAAGGAGCTCAACAGTGACGTATACTACTACTACCTAACTAGCCAGAAGGAGCTCAACAGTGAAGTATACTACTAACTAACTAGCCAGAAGGAGCTCAACAGTGAAGTATACTACTAACTAGCTAGAAGGAGCTCAACAGTGAAGTATACTACTACTAACTAGCCAGAAGGAGCTCAACAGGGAAGTATACTACTACTAACTAGCCAGAAGGAGCTCAACAGTGAAGTATACTACTACTAACTAGCCAGAAGGAGCTCAACAGTGAAGTATACTGCTACTAAGTAGCCAGAAGGAGCTCAACAGTGAAGTATACTACTAACTAGCCAGAAGGAGCTCAACAGTGAAGTATACTACTACTAACTAGCCAGAAGGAGCTCAACAGTGAAGTATACTACTACTAACTAGCCAAAAGGAGCTCAACAGTGACGTATACTACTACTAACTAACTAGCCAGAAGGAGCTCAACAGTGAAGTATACTACTAACTAACTAGCCAGAAGGAGCTCAACAGTGAAGTATACTACTAACTAGCTAGAAGGAGCTCAACAGTGAAGTATACTACTACTAACTAGCCAGAATGAGCTCAACAGTGAAGTATACTACTAACTAACTAGCCAGAAGGAGCTCAACAGTGAAGTATACTACTAACTAACTAGCCAGAAGGAGCTCAACAGTGAAGCAGACTACTACTAACTAGCCAGAAGGAGCTCAACAGTGAAGTATACTACTAACTAACTAGCCAGAAGGCGCTCAACAGTGAAGTTTTGTGCTACTAACTAGCCAGAAGGAGCTCAACAGTGAAGCAGACTACTACTAACTAGCCAGAAGGAGCTCAACAGTGAAGCAGACTACTACTAACTAGCCAGAAGGAGCTCAACAGTGAAGCAGACTACTACTAACTAGCCAGAAGGAGCTCAACAGTGAAGCAGACTACTACTAACTAGCCAGAAGGAGCTCAACAGTGAAGCAGACTACTACTAACTAGCCAGAAGGAGCTCAACAGTGAAGCAGACTACTACTAACTAGCCAGAAGTCTTCATCAGTACTTACACATGTTTATGTTCCTGTGTCTCTGTCCCAGCAGAAGGTGATGGACGTGCGGGAGCGTCTGATTGGTCAACAGAGGGACACCCAGTCCTCCCTGGAGCGTCTCAAGGCTCTGATTCGTCTGATCCAAAGAGACCAGATGATCCAGGTTACCATGACAGCCACCGCCACCACCACCGGAGTGTCCCTGCTCTCCCTGCCCTGGATCAAACCCTCCGGCACCACCACCGCCGCCACACACACAGTGCCCCCTGCTGGACCGTCTATGCTACTGCAGCAGAAGAGTCTGGTCATGCCTCAGTCTCAGACACAGAGCCAGGGCAATGTCTGAGCTCTAGTAGTACCACCCCAGCCCACCAGGGGGCACAGTTCAATTCTGCGCCCCAAACAGCACTCTATTCTCTATATAGTGTAGAACTTTTAATAACGGACCCATAGGGAAAGTTTGAAAGACATGTCTATTTGGCATCAGAGCCCTGGTCTAAAGTAGTGCACTATATAGGGAATAGGGCTCTGGTCTAAAATAGTGCACTATATAGGGAATAGGGCTCTGGTCTAAAGTAGTGCACTATATAGGGAATAGGGCTCTGGTCTAAAGTAGTGCACTATATAGGGAACAGGGTTCTGGTCTAAAGTAGTGTACTATATAGGGAACAGGGTTCTGGTCTAAAGTAGTGTACTATATAGGGAATAGGGCTCTGGTCTAAAGTAGTGCACTATATAGGGAATAGGGTGCCATTTGGGACTCAGGCGAATAATCCATGCCACGTGGCCACCTGCGGATTGGCAGGACACCTCACAGAGACAATGAAGACAACACATTTTTTTGTTGAAGAAGAAGAAGTCAGAGACTCCATTGAAACCATTGAACATTAGTGAACCGTACGGTTGAAGAGCTGAAGGGGGGATGAACGAGAAACACTCTAAAAAAACATCTTCCTTTTTCACTAGATTTCATGACAAGTATTTTTTAAACCCAACACCTACAGTGCTTACGAGATTTATTTTATTTATAGTTTTTTTAATTATTATTATTATTGTAATTATTAATGTTTCTTGGCCTTAATGTATTTATTATGACTGTCAGAAGCTAGATCACAGTGCTGCAAATTAAATAGGTATTTTCTGTGTGGCTGAAAAATATTTTCAGATTTGTTTTTTAATTTTTTTAAAACTGGTATAATAATTGTTCTGCATATATAGAGAGAGAGACAACGCTAGAGTAGTTAGTTACAAATGAACAATGGAACGATATGAAGAAGTGGGAACAAAGGACTGCTATAAATCAGAGTTGGTCTCTGTGAACAATATTAGCCATAATTATCAGGTGATTAAGGGGGGAAAAGGCCCCGGGGGGAGAAGTTTTCATTGTGTATGTACGGAAAAAGCATACAAGCCTTCAAAAACAAAAAACAAGAGAATCACATTTTTTTCTTTTCAGTATTAGTATAGTTTAAAAGAAAAAAAGTATTTTAAAATGACTACAGAATTGAGTCTTTCTAGAGGAGAGTTGAGTATTTTCATGCTTGTTGATGACTTAGTTTGAGTACTGATGGAGTTTAGATGGAAGGGACATCGTTGTATATCCCGGGTCCTTCTCCATGTTATTGTTACTGGATTCACAACCACAACACCCCCCCCAGCTGCACTCAAAAGCGGCCATTTTGAACCGTCCTGTAATTGTGTGATCCAAACCATTTTAATCCCTTTCTTTTCACCACTATAGAAAATATGCCAAAAAAACGTTATATTTAGTACTGGGAAGTCC